>NW_006433378.1:2938139-2951888 GCF_000325575.1 Pteropus alecto | reverse complement strand
CTGCCTGGCTTAACACCATTTCTGCTTAACAATGGGCTGATGACCCATATCAATATTCAGAAGATCTGAGTCACCAGGGCAATTATCAGGATTTGAGAGAGGGAGCCTTTTTCCAAAGAAAGGAAGGAAGAAAACTTAACAAGGTTTACTAAAAAGATTAACTGCAAGAGATGTCCCATTTCATATCCTGCAAAAAGATTAAGAATTTTACAGGTGATGTCCCGTCTCAATGGGAGTGGCTAAGGATCACTTGAATAAAAATATTTGGGACTGTCTACTTTAAGTTAACTCTAACAGCAAATCTAGTTTTTTTTTTTCCCCCATAAGAAATGTTTTTATGTGTTTTTTCTCTTCCTAAACTTGATAATACAGTATTCAATAAAAAGGATATCTGCTAGCATATGGACTGAAACAAAGAACTACAAGGAGAGAATACTGTAACACAGGTGATAATAGAGACAAAGCACTCCTGTCTTATAAAACACAAGAAAAGGTTCCCCCACACAGCAAAACTGTCTTGAAAAATGTCTTAAGCAATCATAACTATTATCTATAAGATTCTTTCATTTTAGAAATCTATTCCTACTGAAAAACAATTTAGTTTTTTTTTTTTTTTTATACCTCTGCTTGGTGTTCAATAAATATCTTCCATTGTTATTTTTAGATAGTTTTGATTGAGTAGAAGTGGTAGTAAATCTTGAATTTTAATTCGACCTGAGCCAAGTCAAGTTTTCTCAACAGAAGTTTCTGAGGGAAGTGTAATTAATAAAAACCAATAAATAAAAAGATGATGTAGGTTAATCAGATCTAGAGAAGTGAAGTGGTAGAAAGTATTCAGAGTGGTTGTAGTCCATCAATAGCAGGAAAATTAAAAATGGAAATATGATGCCAGAAAGGGAACATGAAAGGGATAACAGGGAGAGCCTTATGACCTCATCTATATTGTAATTTTTAGCTTATAATGAAAGAAAAAAATCGGGGAGAGGGTATATTTTGGCAGGTATAATTTGTGGCAGTGAGGAATACAAAGGAAGTTTTTGGATTTCGATTTAAGAGATATAATTATAAGGGTCTGTATGAAGAAAAAGTGTATAAAGTCTCTGTTTTTCCTGTGCAAGCTGCATAAGCTTTCTGTAGGCATTTTGTAGTAGACACTCTGAAATTCCAGATCTCTATGCCTCTAAAGCTTTAACTTACTATATTTCTACTTAGATTCACTTAAAAAGGTTGACTGACTTATTGGACCTAGACAGCAGTAGAAAATTTGCCTTGGTTTGGATTTTACATTTTATTTTTAAAAAATCCCATACGTCTCATTAGATTTCCCCGTGACTAAACTTGATGAAATACATGCTGTGTTTATGTAACTTCAATAAAGAAAAAAAATATTTGTGGGCTTGCTTTAAATGAAGTAACACAAAGTATGAATGGGACAATAATGAGATCTTTTGGCATTTCTGGGAATAATGCTTTAATTTAAAAGTTTAAAGGAAAAAGACGATATAACAATGATATTTGTTGAAGGTAAATTTATGGTAGAAATGAAATTATTTAGAGCAATGATGTAGTTATATATGGGTACAGTTTAACTTTTTCCTTTGTATTTCCTTTTTGTCTTAATAAGTATAAAAAATCAGAGTGCTAATGCTTACATTTTAGACTTTAGACAATTGCTGCACTTAAAAATAATAGAAATTATTAACACTGTTTTATTTGGTTCTCTAGCAAAACCAGACTTTAAAATGGTACTGTTTACGAGTCTGTGTTTTTGTTTTTTTTTTTTTAACCCCATGCTTTTAGGAATCGATTTCTAGAGTTTTAGAGATAGAACTTTGATCTAGGAAGATGTTAATTCTGAAATTTACAAATTTATGGTAAAACATTAACAAATTAGGTTTGTAAGCACATGGTATATATAATGTCTCAAATTACACTTAATTCTGAAAAGAATATTGGGCCATTTTTTTCTTAGAAAATATAAAGAATTTAAGATTCTTGACAAATCAGCCTTCTATAGATAAAAACAGAAAGAGAAAACTCCAATTACATAAAAGCTTATTTGAGTAAGCTTCATAAAGGTGATTTTAATGGGATTGGCTATAGCCAATGTAGTTTGCAGATGTTTGGCCCTTCCACCAGCAGTCTGCTTGAAATCACTAATATTCATTATTTTGTTGTATCTAGAAGCTCTTTGGGCAGATACCACCAGGAGTAGTAACTAACAGCTGGAGTGTGCAGCAGGGGAGTAGAAGAAAAAGAGTTGGGGGAATTAAAGCAAGGTAAGACTCCAAGGATTATTGTTCTAGTTCTGTGAAAAAAAAATGTCATTGGTATTTTGATAGGGATTGCACTGGATCTATACCCATGAGCACGGTATATGCTTCCAGTAATTTGTAAATTCTTCAATTTCTTTCTTCAATGTCTTATAATTTTCTGAGTACGGGTTTAAATTTATTCCTAGGTATTTTATTTTTTGATGCAGTTGTAAATTTTTTTCCCTTAATTTATCTTCTTGATAGTTAATTACTAATGTATACAAATGCAACCAATTTCTAAGTATTAACTTTGTATCCTGCTACTTCACTGAATTCATATATAAGTTCTAGTAGTTTTTTAGTGGAATCTTTAGAGTTCTCTCTATATAGTATCATGTCTTCTGCAAATAATGACAGTTTTACTTCTTCCTTTCCAATTTAAATGCCTTTTATTTCTTTTTCTTATCTGATCGCTGTGGCTAGGACCTTCAATACTATGTTGAATAAAAGTGGTGAAAGTGGACATCCTTGTCTTGTGCCTGTTCTTAAGTTTCCTAGATGAGAGGGGGGGTTGGTGGGCCGAGTGAAAAAGGTGAAGGGGTTAAGAAGTACAAATTGGTAATTACGAAGTAGTCACAGGAATGTAAATTGCAGCATAGAGAATATAGTCAATAATATAATTATGATGCCTGGTGGGTACTAGACTTATTGGGGGGATCATTTCATAAATTATGTAAATGTCTACTGGATTGTACATCTGAAACTGATATAAAATAATATCAAATGTCAACTCTAATTAAAAAATAAAAAAGATTTTAAGGAAATAGACATAGTGAGTTAACACGGCACTAGCCAAAGACTACTTCAGATTTGTTCCGGTTAAGCCTGAAGTCTTAGAGTTCCTGGCAAAAAGACAGAATAAAAAGCAGTTAGTATTGACTTGACTGGATGGGAGACTCCTTGAGGGCAGTGATTGTACCATTTATTGCTATGACCCTAGCAATGCCTGGTACAGAATTGTGTGCAGTAAATGTGGAATGAAGGAGAGAATTATTAGATAAAAACAAACCAAGCATGTTTAAGAAATCAACTTTACTATTTGAATTCATTCTGAGAAAAATAGAACTAAAGTTAGTGATTTGAAATTTGAATCCTACTGGTAATGAAATCAGACTAATGAAATATTTTAATAAATAAAGCCCCAAACTGACTCAACGCTGTAATTATTCTGGACCGGAGCCCAGTTAATTCTTCAGAGGTGCCCTACTCCAAGTGCGATTGGCAGACCAGCCCTGGTGTGCAGTGAGAATGAGCGTCTGGAAACCTTCATAGCAGTTTAAGCAATTTTATGTAGCTTGTATCTAACAGTGAAAAAGTTGGACTTGTATTTTATATATCTCAATTTTTAATTTGTTTCCAGTAATTAATTTGTATTGAAATTTATAATTATATCGGTCCATGGTGGATGGAAAAAGAAAACCACAAAATTATTTCTTCACCACTGATCCTTAGAGAAACACCACTTTAGAGGACTCAAGCTTTGAAAACTTTATGCTTTTCCTCATACTATTCATAATTTAAAATAAAAAACTTCTAAACTTTAAAATAAATTTTTTTTTTTAATTTTACAAAAGTTAAGTTCTTCTTAGATATTCTGCTCCTTGTCTCTCTGGACCCCAAGGACATGCTTTGTCAACCTCTTGGCTAATCTTGCCCTGCAAAGAGATCCCAGAATAGATAGGAACAGAACTGCCAGTGACTTGCAAATTTCTCACTGACTGTAGTATCTTGGTGAGCCACTGGAGCAGTTCAGGAACAATCTAATCCTTGTGGGTGTCTGTTCTCTCCTTCCGTAGGGGTCCGTATTCAGGGCATATTGGGGTTATTTCCTGGTAATGAATCCCTCTTTCAAACATGGTTAAGGCTGGTGACACGAACATAAGAAGGGAGCAGACAAGTGTAAAAAATATACTTTAACATGCAGTTATCAGCTTTTTGTAATTTTCAGCTCAGGGCCAAATAGTCTGGACTAGAGAGATTCTTTGGATTGCTCTGTCAGATGGGATAAATCTTTTTGCTTGCAAAATGAGCAGTGGGCTTAAATGAACATCAGCAGTTTCAGAGCCAGTGCACCCAATTCCACACTTCTGACTCTGTTAGAGCTCCCATTGATTTTAATGATGATGTTCAAAGATTCAGTTTGTCACACCTAGATGAGAACTGGCCTCATAAAATGTGCCTGAAGCTGGTGGATTTTATAGGTAGGTATGGTAACACCAATCATCTTGGGGAAAATATACTTGTAATTGGCTTAACTCTTGCTGTTTGTGATTAATCAGCTTTTCTAAAATAAAATGATTCAGTGTAGTCTGCCTAGTAATTCTGTAAATCACATGGAAGGCTAGCTAGCTAGAGAATAAAAGTTTGAGTTCTTTCTTCCGCCTTTCCTTTCAAAAAACAGTAAACTATACAATTGTATTTAAGTATTCAAGGATGCTCTAACAATTAGATACAGCATTTTGAGCTCATTATGTATTTGCTCACACTAACACTAGACACTGGTTTCAGAGCACTTCCTTTACAGTGATGCTGAAGATTTGTGATGGCTCCATCTCTTATGGGAGTAGTGCTATTTCCTCCATCAGCATCTCAGTATTCTCACTTTAAAATCAGATAATTGAGCTTAAACACTTGAAGGTCTCTTTAGTTTTAAGCTTACGAAAATTATGTTTGAATTATTTTTGAGTACACATTAGATAATAAGCAATGTGCTAGATACTGTGAAAAACATATAAGAACAAGATATTTTGATGTATAAATACTTACTTGTCATTCAAATAGTTGTCTCAAGATAAAAATGCAGTTATGTTGTGCTTTAATTTGAGCAAAATATTTGAACAAAATCATAGCTTCCTCAGAGATTCCTAATATTTCAGCTGTTCTTTTGTCACATAACTCCTGAGGGTCTGGGATGAGGTTAATATAGAGTGGCTAAAAGTTAATGGTTAAAAATCAAACACTATCCTAGAAAACATATATAAGCAGTTTCCTCCTTCCCGCAATTTAAAAATGATATGAAAGGATGTGTAAGATTATTAGTAACCAAAGCAATCAGATGGTAAGATTTTTTTGCCTTCTAGATAGTTCTATCAGTTAGCATAGGCTAGATTTGCTGAGGTAACAGACAACTCTTGAATTTTAGAGATTTGGCACAACATGATTTTGTTACCAGAGAATGGAGTCCTCTCCCAGCATGTTGTCCAGGTTCTTGATGTCTCGAACAAAGGATTGAGTAAGACACCGAAATATAGTAGAAAAGAAAAGTTTTATTAGAAAGGAAAGTACACTTCCAGACATGGAAGCTGGCCTGAGCAAGAGAAACGTGGCTCAAAAGGCCTGGTAACAAAGCCTTCGGGGTTTTTATCCTTTTTGGCTGCGTGTGGTTACTTTTCTTAGAGGGGTGGGCTTTCTCGATTGACAAGATTGACAGGACCAGTGATTCATCATTTTGCTTTCTGCACATGTTTGTTCCCAGAATTCAGTCTGTTATAATGATATTAATGAACTTCCGGGCATATGCATCATCTTGTAATGATGGTATAATGAGGCTCAGGTGAGTTGAAGGTTGTTGGGGTCTTCATTGCACAGCTGAGAGTGACTGGCTTAAAATGGCCCCTAAATCTCTGCCTACTGGTTTCTTTGTGTGAGTTAAAAAATGCCTTCTGGCTTTCTTAATTGTAGGCAGATTAGGATGGACCCCTTCTAAGATAGGATAACCTCAGTGTCTTTGTAGGCAGACTCGAAACCCCCTACCTAACTTTCCTGCCTAACTCTTAGAGCCATGAACCCTTTTATTATTAGTATGGATGTTGAAGGACTGTAGGTCTCTTCTTCTGTATCTGCTTCCTGAGGAGAATGGCCATAGTCCCTGCCTACAGGGGTTTCATAGAGCTCTTTCCTTTCTGCCTCAGTCAGGGTGGGGTCTTGGGTTTCTTGCTGAAGTGCCACCTCCGTCCCTAGACAAGGAAAAGATCTGTTAATTTCTATGATTGATTTGCCTATTAAGTGAGTAAAGGAAAACGGGCTTGGTTAATATATTTCTTAAAGAGTGAAAAAGACCTTTGGCCTAAAGTCCTCTCCTGCCTCAGTCTCTAAGGGCCCTGTCTGACTCAACACTACTTCTGTTAACAATGGCTGATGACCCTTATCAATAGCCAGCTAGTTTTCAGGGCAATTATCATGATTTGAGGAAGAGGGCCTTTTTTCCAAAGAAAGGAGGGAAGAAAACTTAACAAGGTTTACTAAAAAGATTAACTCTGCAAGAGATGTCCTATTTCATTTCCTGCTAAAAGATTAAGAATTTTACAAGTGATGTTCCATGTCGATTTTATACTTAGGATGGTGTCATCTACAGATCTAAAATCTCTTTGGGGCATCTGTTCTCTATGATGTAACTCAGTGAACTTACCATGTTGTAGAAGCACCATCTTAAAAGATTCAACTTTTTAGAAAATGTGGCAGGAGAAGAGAGAGCAGGCAGAGTTTTGCACCAGCTCTTAAATGCTTCTCTTTTGAAGTGACAGAAGTCATTTATACTCACATTTATTGACCAAAGCAAATCATCCGACTTCAGCTAACTTCAAAAAGGTGGAATGTATTTCTCTACTGTACCTGGAAGAAGAAGAGAATTAGAAACATTGGTCATATAATGGTATCAATAGATGCAGAAAAGGCATTCGACTTGATATAACATCTATTTATGATGAAAACATTCAATAAAGTGAGTATAGAAGGAAAGTACTGCAACATAATAAAAGCCAGATATGATAAACACTCAACTTATATTCAATAGTGAAAAACTGAAAGCTTTTCCTCTAGGATCAGGAGTAAGACAAGGATGCCTACTCTCACCACTGTTACTCAACATAGTACAGGAAATCCTGGCCAGAGCAATCAGAGAAGAGAAAGAAATAAAAGGCATCCAAACTGGTCATTCTGTTCTTAATTTTTTACTGTTTTCCACAGTGGCTGTACCAATATACATTCCCACCAATAGTGTATGAGGGTTCTTTTTTCTTTACAACCTCTCCAACACTTGTTATTACTTGTCTGGTTGCTAATAGCTGTTATACACAGGTCACTTTATTGTATTTGTTCATTGTTTCTAATAGCTTTTTGGTGGAGTCTTTAAGGTTTTCTATATAAAGAATCATGTCATCTGTAAAAAGTGACACTTTGACTTCTTCATTCCCAATCTGCATACTTTTTATTTCTTTCTCTTTCTCAATTTTATTAATCCTTTTAAAGAACCAGCTCTTCGTTGCATTAATCTTTTCTATTGTCTTTTTGTTCTTTATTTCATTTAATTCTGTTCTATTTTTTTTATTATTTCCTTCCTTCTGCTGCCTTTGGGCTTCATTTGTTCTAGTTCTTTAAGATGTAACCTTAGGTTACTTATTTGAGATTTTTCTTTTTTCTTGGGATAGTCCCGTATGATATGAACTTCCCTCTTATTACTGCTTTTGCTGTATCCCAAAAGTTTTAGTGTGTCCTATTCTCATTCTCATTTGTCTCTATGTATCTTTTAATATCTCTTTTTATTTTTTTCTTTGACCCAGTTGTTCTTTAATTGCTTGTTGTTTAATCTCTACATATCTGTGGTTTCTTCCACTTTCTTTTTTGCAGTCAATTTCTAGTTCCAAAGCATCGTGGTTGGAGGATATGCTTGGTATGACTTCAATCTTCCTAAGTTTTTTAACATTAGTTTTGTATCACAACGTATGGTCTATCCTTGAGAATATTTTATGTGTACTAGAAAAGAATGTATAAGCTTGTGTTCTGGGATGAAAGACTCTGTAATTGTCAGTTTGTCCATTTGGCCTAAAATGTTATTTAAGGCTGATATATCCTTATTGATTTTCTGTTTGGATACTCTATGCATAGCTGTCAATGGAGAAATTTAGGTTTCCTACCATAATTGTGTTTTTGTCAGTTTCTCCCTTTAGTTCTGTTAATAGTTGCTTTTTACGTTGTGGTGCTCCCTGATTGGGATGCATATGTAAGGATAAGTGCTATGTCTTCTTGATGTAGTATACATTTTATCATTATGAAATATCTATTTTAACTCTTTTTAACTTTTTTTATCTTGAAATCAATTTTGTCAGATATAAGTATGGCTACATCGTTTTTCTCTGGATGCCATTTGCTTGGAGTATCATTTTCTACTCTTTCACCTTGAGTTTATACTTGTCCTTGCAGCTGAGATGTGTCTCCTAAAGGCAGCACATGATTGGGTTTTGATTATTGATCCAATCCACTTCTCTGTGCCTGTTTATTGGTGAGTTTAGTCCATTTACATTTTGGGTGATTATTCATGTATGAGGATTTCCTATAGCCATTTTATCTTTTGTTTTCTGGTAGCTCTGTGTCTCCTTTGTTTCTTTTTCCTTTTGTTTCAGTCCGTTATTTTAGTTTAGTGGAAAGAAATTTTTGTATATACAGTAGTCCTTTTTCTTCTAAATGTATCTTATCTCCATTCCCTATTGCAAATTAGACCTTTACCTTCTCTTGTTTTATGTTTTATTGTCACAAATTATTTCTAGTTATGCTGCAAGTTTATTTCCAAGTTGTAGTAGCTATTGTCCTCTTTTAAACCTTTTTTTTTTTTTTTAAGACTCCTTTAACCTTTATGTTATATTTAAGTGTATAATACCCTCTTTTGAATAAGTGTTGCAATCTCCTGCTTCTATTGCTGTCTGGTAGTCATATTACTCATAGTTTTATATCCTTTTGTATTTTTGTTTCAGGTAAAATAACCAACTTCAGTATTTCCTATAATGCAGCTCTTGTGGTGGCAGATTCCCTCAGCTTCTGTATGTCTGGAAAGGTCTTTATCTCTCCTTCATATCTAAAGGAAACCTTTGCTGATTGTATTATTCTTGGCTGGTAATTTCTCTCTTTCAATAGTTTGAATATTTAATTCTACTCCATCTAACTTGTAGGGTTTTTTCTGAAAAACTTAATAATCTAATGGTATTTCCTTTATAGGTTACCATCTTCTTTTCCCTGGTTGTCTTTGTCATTAATTTGTCTGATAGTTTTAATATAATGTGCCTCGGAGAGGTCTTTTTGGACTGAGATGATTAGGTGTTCTGTTTACTTCTTGGATTTGAGGATTCACTTCTTTCCATAAGTTTGAGAAGTTCTCATCAATTATTTGTTTGAATAGGCTCTCTGTTCTCTTCTCCTTCTCTTCTTCGAGTATATCCATTATTCTTATGTTGCTCTCTCTGATGGAATGAGATAGTTCTCATAGAATACTTTTATTTATTTAGTCTTTACTCTCAAGTCTCTCGCTCTTCCATCTGTTTCATTTCTAGAATTCTGTCTTCGATATCACTAATTCTTTTGTCCATCTGTCCAGCCTATTTCCTAAGCTTGCTAGCTTATTCTTTATCTCCTTTATTGAGTTTTTCAGCTCTAGAATTTCCATTTAGTTCTTTTTTAAAGTTTCAGCCTCTTTGGGAAAGCACTCCTTTTGTTCATTGGCTTTATTCCTGAGTTTATTAAACTGTCTGAATTTTCTTTTATCTCATTGAGTTTTTTCAGAACTGCAATCTTGAATTCTCTGTCATTTAAATCAGGGGTCCCCAGTCCTCAGACCATGAACTGGTACTGGTCTATGGCCTGTTAGGAACCAGGCTACACAGCAGGAGGTGAGTGGCAGGTGAGTGAGCGAAGCTTCATCTGTATTTGCAGCCACTTTCCAGTGCTAACATCACTGCTTCAGCTCTACCTCAGATCATCAGGCATTAGATTCCCATAGGAACACTGGTCCCTGGTTGCAAAATGGTTGGGGACTGCTGATTTAAATGACACATTTACACATCTTTAAGTCTATTTTTTTGGAGAATTTTAATTTTCTTTCTGAGCTGCCTTGTTACCTTGATTGTTCGTCATATTTGATTGATTATTTCTCTACCTAGGCATTTATGGGAATTAAACCTGCTTTCTTTTCTTTCTTTCTTTCTTTTTTTTTAAGTAAGAGTAATACCTCTACTGAGCAGTTTGATAAGAAGAGATCTTTCTTTTGTTTTCCAGTAGGTGCTGTTGGAGCACAAGTGTTTTATTTCCTCTTGCACTGCTTTATCTTCTATTCCCTGGGAAGGTAAGCATCTCCCCTGTAACCAGGTCTCTTTGGTCTCAGGGCACCACCCCCATGGGGGAACTTGGTGGGTAATGGGGACTTGTGTCTGTGAAATTCCAGTGCTGCCCCCTGCAACCAGTTCTTCACTGCCCGAGGAGTCCCAGGTGTCCCCACTGGGAACAGCTGTGTGAATGGGGGTTGGGTGGGCTGGGAGAGGCTGCTCATGGCTATCTTAGCCATTCTCTCAAAGAAAAATTTAGTTGATGGCTTTTTTATTTATTTAAACTAGCTTTTTGTTCTCTCTCCTTCCAGTGCATGTCCCAAGTAATCAAATCCAGAATTCTATTCTTTATTTCAAACCTAGTATATCGTTTCTTGGAGAATAAAAGTCAGTTTAATTATTAAGACACAAATTTCTTTCCACTTGAATTTGGTCAAACTTCTGACACTCAAGTGGAAAGAATTTATATTCCTTATTGATTGCACAAAGAAACCACTTTTTGTATTAAGTTATATTATACAGGGTACTAGATTCAACAACCGATTTTATTATTCATTTAGTTATAGACCTTTCAACTGTGAGTTGAAATCCTGTCCAGGTCCCAAGAGGAGAATTTTCTTGTATTTTTAATGTCAGTTCAAAGGGGTTCAGAACACCTGTGGGTAGAATTAAAATTCCTGATAAATTTGTACTATAACACCTACCAAAATGCCCTAGGTCAGAGCATTCTTTGCAGAGGATTTCTTTAAATAGCAGAATAAATTTAAATAGTATTCTGGTTGTAAACAAATGTTCTCTAGTCTTGCCTTATCTTTTAAACCAAATATATTTTAAATAATTTAGTTTCAACTTCAGCTCTTCTCTACCTATAGCAGTCATACAGTAAACATTTACATGTTTCTTCAGTATTTGCTCGCTTAGGACCTAGTACATGGCAGAATTGATTAGAAAAGTATATCTAAGTCCTGTACTTAATAGAAAAAAACATGCCCTTATATATCAAGAAAGCTACATAGACTTAAAATGTTAATCAGAACAATAAACGGCTTTGTTTCGGTGATTCTGCTTGTAAAAATATTGCTGCAATTATTTGTATATATAACTTTTTTCTCCCCTAAAGAGAAAAATGAAAACAACCTAAGCAAATGATGAAATAGTAAGTCGAATGTGATTTTTCTATTCCAACTTTAAGTGTTCTCAGTGAAAATCAAACGATGCTGGTTGTAGTCCCAAGTTCCTATTGTGCTGCAGTGCTAAATAATAAAAGTAAAATATATTTTTATAACCAGTAGTGTAATAGAGCTGCAGTTGGCTTGACCACATGCAAAGAAGCCTTGTTTTAGATGTATTTTGCTGGTGATGCTTTCTCTGTTTATGGGTTCTACAGTGAAGACTTCTGGGGAATGACTACTCAGTGTAGCCATGTTTCTGTCAAAGGATTAAAAAAAAAGGAAAACAATGTCTGGTTTAGAGCATACTGATCAATATGTAATAATATGGCTAGATCGATGACTTCTAATATTTTTGGTTTGTGAAATGTCAACAGTATGAATGTATTGGCAGATTTAAAAAAGAGCTTTTAGGTTGAACAAACGCCTAAACTCTATTAGAGATTTATAAAATCTATTTTATTCATGAATATCACATTTTATTTCAGATAAAGCTTATGGTTAATAGCATCCACAGTCTGCAAAAAGTTAACACTGTCCAAAATTTTCTTTTCTAACAATAGAAGTTATGATTTCTCTTTCCCATGGTGAGGAGGTTTCATTCACACTGTATAACATCACCCTGGAAAAAAGATAAACTTTCATGTAGTAACAAGTATCAACTTGTGAGGATGCAACATCTTTTGTTCGGTCATTAAAAAATCGCTTTTTACATTTATAAAGATCAAATATAAATAGGACTTTTTATGTGTAAAATATTAGAAAACAATTTACCTCTAAAATGCTGCCATCTCCTGTGATCTGGTCCTGTGCTCAGTTCAGTGTGTGTGCTTTGATTGGTGACTTCTACATTCTGGTTTGGGTAGAACTTCCCTTTCACAGTCCCTTCTTTCTATCTCTTCTTCTTTCCCATTTCATTCTTTCTTTTCTTTCTCCCTCCTCTTCCTTTCAAATTTCTTAACTTTTGAGAACGTTAAGAAATTATTATAAAATTAATTCATGTTTATTTTGGAAAATTTAATAGAACTGCGAAAGAGCAAGATAAAAGTGGCATTTCTCAAAGTCAACTATCATTAATCTTTTCAGATATTTCCCTTCAATTTTTTTTAACAAATATTTTGTTTTACAAAGTTGAAATAATAATATACATTCAATTTTATGTCTTTCAAAATTTTCCTTATGTCAAGTATCTTATATTTTTATAAAAACTCTTCAAAGTGTTACTTAAATTATATCCCCACCAAAAAAAAAAAAATGCCGTTTATTAAAAGCTTTAAAAAGGCTGTATCATTTCAGCATTTACTCTTATTTTTCTTTTATAATTTTAATCATTTCTCTCAATCATTTCAATATGTATTATCTGAAAGTGTGCAGAAGTCTCTCCCATCTTAAATATGTCATTTTGTAATCCCATGTCCCACTCTACTGATCTTTCTTCTGGGGTTTAATCTCTTATTCACTCTTAACATCATTCTATTCAGACTTCTGCTTCCATCAGTCTACACAACTTGCTCGGGAAAGTGACAGCTGGCTCATTCAACTCACTGGTTTCTTCACAATTGTATTTGTGTCACATTTTTTGGAGGGTTACTTTTTCTCTGGCTATCCTTTAGTGTGCTGGTGTCACCCAGGGCTCTGTCCTTTCTCTCCCTTTTAATTTTCCTACCCTCATCCTTCCCTGTGATTACTATCACTATGTCCGTTACTCTCAAGTATAAACTTTAGGTTCAACTTTCCTTCCATTGGCTATTATCACTTAGATGATTCTCAGACAATTCCAACTCTTCATGTTTAAATGCTACTATTCCTCTTCTCTCTGCTTTATTTTCTCTTGGATATCCTCCCCCACCCTCCTGGTTCCACAGTCAAAATATTGGGAATCATTTTTGTTTTTTTGATCCCATCTATCTCATGCCCTCTGTTCAGCAAGTCATAACGTACTGAAAGAGAACCATTGGCCCACCATTCATGTCTGCTCCTCCTCCCCTCTCCGAAGCCACAGCCTCAACTTAGTCCTAGGACATCGTCGGTTTGAGTACTCCTGGCTCCCACTAACATGTCCCTTCTTTTCACTAATGCTGGTCATCTTCAATCCATTTGCCAAACACCTACTTGAATTTCAAGACTTAGATTAAAGGTCAACCGAATGAAAATTTTTCTGATTTTCATCTTTCCTAT
>NW_006433378.1:2926691-2938112 GCF_000325575.1 Pteropus alecto | reverse complement strand
CTCTGCCCTACTATGTATACCCTTTTTCAAGGTACCTACAATTGTACTGTGTTTACATGTCTTTCTCTCTGCATTAGACTATAACCTACTAGAAGACAGGGATTATGTTTATAAGAACATGTCTTATTTGTCTGTGTATTTCTTGTTCCAAGAACATAAGATATGTAATAAGTGGTAAATGAGTGAACAACTGACTCATTTTATAATATTTAATCTTTTCATTTATTTAAAATATTTTCAATTTACTGCTTGCATATAATTCTATGAACAATAACATAAATCTTTATTTGAATTTTGCTTTCTTTTCTAGGGATAGAAGTAATTGCCAGAAGTAGAATTACCAGAACAAGAATATAAATTGATACATATTGACCATATATGTAAATCAGAATGTTTGATATTTTAACTGTTTGATTAAAATCTTAGTAAATATTTGCTTTTAAACTATAGTATAGTGAAATCATAGATTCCTTCTCATTTCCTACTGTGGAGTTAATTTTGAGTTGAGTAATATTCAGTTTCTATTTGTAAACTGACATAGCAACAGGCCGAAGTTAGTAATATTAAATAACCCTCTATCTCTCAATGCTACAGAAAGTATGGAAGGTAGCATTCAATATAAGCCAAATAGGCGATGTATAAAAGCTTAAGATTTTTCCTTTCTTTTTCTTTTGTCACAGTCTAATAAATTCCTGGTGGACTTTGATTATGAAGACACAGTGCAAAGCCTTCCTTTTTAACCTTCTTTTCTGAATACACTATTGATTTAACTTAAACTGCCTTTTAAAAATTCAATATGCACATCTAGGGAGTTTGCTACCCCTGTGCTTTACAGGGAGGTTGTGAGGATTAATACGTTTATAGAGCATTATGTTCTTCTTGGATGAAAGGTTTGGTATAAAACACAGCTCTAGTATTGTTATTTAAAAGTAAACTTTCTTTGGGGAAAGAAAAAAAGGCTTCCATAGTAACTTTTGATTAAAAGTTATGTACTCCAGTACTTTTTCCAAAGGCGATCTCCAAGGAAGCCTTGAAAATTGTACACCTTGCCATCTGCTAATATGAGGCAGCATAAAGGAAAAGTGATATGGACTCATATTTTTGTCCTATGATTTTTAGCCAATATAGCCTTGATTTGGCCTCAGTTCATCTTAGCAACCCTGAGTTTATTGTTGTGTTTTATTTATTTTTTGAGTCATTTCTTGATTGATTTTAATTGTTTAATTAGAACTGAATTCATGTGGATAATTCCCTGGCAGACTTCTTTTTCTTTTCTTTCTTTCTTTCTTTTTTTTTTTTTTTTACAGACTATATCCCATGTGATCAGGAATGCATGGGGTTTTGGTAGCTATGGTAACCACATCATAAACCTTGATGGATGGCAGGTGCTTTAAGCACTTCAACTATTAGAACCTTATGGGCACTTGATGTGTTCAGCCAAGAATGACATTCGCCCACAGGGATCATAAAACAAAAAGAACCTTTACTCTTGATTTGGCAGTGAGGAGATAACCGACACTAACGAGGACATAATGAAACTGAATGAGGATTATTCTGATAAATAAGAGAAACCCAGGGCTAAAGTAGAGAGTGTAGTTTAAATGGCAAAGCAGTATGATCATTCTCCACACTGTAAGTGCACCCGATAACAAATACTGTGTTTGTATGTCATTATCTGTGAGTCCTGACATCCTGAGTTGTGTGCAGGTCAAAAATAAGATTTTAGGGATCAATTCTAAGCTCAGAACTTCTGATAGTGTGATTTATTTATCTGAAAGTTGGGAAAGGTCACATATATGTTGGATTTTTAATGACTCGAGTAATAAGAAAGAGGAAATGATAGGTAGCCTATTAGATGACAGAATAGGGATTCAAAATTACTTGGATGAACTGAAGATGGTACAACCCATGAAAATGTGGTTGCAATCAGGCAGAATGATTTAAAAGAGATGAGCACTGTGGTCACACTCAAGGAGATTCATTTTAGAAAGATACTGAATATGTGAAAGAGAGTAAGAGTAAACAGGGACCCATAAAAAAAAAATACTGTATTGAGGAGAATAGATTGCTGAGTGCTATTCAATAAATCAAGAAATTCAGAAACTGGCGGGTTTGGATTGAGTAACAAATACAATACATGAAGCAGCTCCAGAGAATTTCAAATGTACAGGGTCAAAGGAAATACAAAAAAAGACAAAATTAACAATGACCTTCAAGAGCATGCTTCTGTCACTCAGAGTTCCTGGTCAGCTGTTCCCTGAGTTCAAAGAAACAAATTACTACTTAAGTATAAGAGATTTAGAAAAGCCATAAAGACATTTCCTGATAGTAAATTCTGTTAATTATTAGAAAAGATTCATTAGGGGGAAGATTTTGAAATCCTCTTCCTTAAGGATCTTTAAAACCAGAGTGGTAATTTTGTTATTAGAGAGATATAGAGTAGTGACCTAGGCTGCAATGAATTCTGTGCTTCTAAAATTCTTTTCAATAGTTTGTAAAACATGTTTTTATTTTTGACTTAAAAAACATAACAGTTTCAATTTGTGGGAGTGGCCTGTGAAATTTCATGGAGTGCAAATCCACTTGTTCTAATCTACCATTTACTCGTAAATTCTCAATTTTATGAGATTTCAATGGGCCCAGGGATTATGATAAAATTTTCTCTTTAGACATCTTTGATTAACTGAATAATTTTTCCTTTTACATCTCTCCTTACAGCCTTTTTCATATTTATATAAAAAATGCATCAGGCTCTATCAATATATGAATAATTACAACAGTTTTTCTGACAGTTTAAAAAGTTATAAAAGACACTAAAGTTGTGCAGAGCCAATATAGTATTTTACTGAAATTAGATGATTGTTTTCTCTGTTGTGTGCAATTATTTGGAACATTTGATTTTTAATCAGGCTTATGTAACATAAGACACTCAAAGTAGCTAAAGGAAAAAACAATTTATCAGCAGGCCATGAGAAAACCTAATGGAACTAGAAGGCAATAAGTACAGCTGAGCCTTACTGAAGGACTAGAATCAGGAACTCGAAACATGTTAGATGCCAAGAAAATCCTCCATACCCCCTTTTCTATATGTATCTAGTATCAAATGTAGAACTCTTTCTACATGACCAAGTTAATTGATATAAGACCTTGAGCTCCAATGTCAAATTCTTGTGAGAGATAGTCTAATGAGATCACGTGTTTCAGTGTGGACCCTTAAATAAATTTGCTTTATGTCTAGGAGAGTCTTGCATATGGCAATGGCTTCTCAAAGTGTGGCTTTTGGACAAGCAACGTAAACATTACCTGAGAATTTGTTAGAAATGCAAATTCTTGGACCATATCACAGATTTTTAAATTAAAAAAAATTTGGCTGTGGGCCTCTAAAATCTGAGTTTTAACAAGTCTTATAGGGAATTCTGAGGTACCTTAAAGTTTAGAAACCTCTGTAGGGCAAACAACTCATCTGGTTTTCCTCCTGGTCTGAGCATTAAAGTTCAGGATGCCTGAAACTCCTCTGCCCAGGACAAACAGAAGTTGACTGTGGGCCTCTGTCTTCCAGGGTTACTTCATTTCCTATTCAGTACAGGCTGTAGGAGTAGGTCCTGAGGTGCAGGAAACAGGTGCTAGGTGGGCCTAGAAAGTTCTTTTAGAAGCTGATATAATAGTGGTAGAAAAATAATTATAAATTTGTATTTTATTGTATTTAAGCAAGTCTCACAATTTAACTGAAAAAAATTAGATCGATTATTAAAACAACTACCTCTAAGATATCCTGGCATCCCTGGTATATTGTCTGAACTCTCCACTTTCATGTTTTTAAAGTATAATGAGCACTCCAAGGTCAGCTTTTGTATCAAAGTATCTTACAGAATGTTAAGCATCTAGGGTTGCCTTCGTGTTTGCTCACTCCAAGAAGTAAATAGGAAACTGCCTGAATTAACCGCAATAACAGTGATGAAAACACAGGAGCTACAGCTTCTCTTGTTTTGAAAATGCAAGGTCAAAGTAATATATTTATAAATAAATTTTAATTTGTGAGAATCAGAATTTCACATTACAGAACTCCAGCAAGTCGGGGAAGTACTTTGTTGCCATGGACAGTCAAACGCGTTCCATAATGGCTCACTCAAGGGAAGGGTACGTTTCATTGTTTGTTCTTTCCAGAAGTCTGAGACTCAAGGGAGTTATCATTCTACATTAAATCAAAAACCTCTAAACACCTTCATCGTAATGAAAAAATCTTTTACAATGGACAGTTTGAAAGATGTAAAAGTTATTCTCTGTCTCTGAGATTTTTATGGGGAAAGCTTGGTTCTAAGCACTACCTTTCTAAGCATTCCCATAAATCAACACTATTGAAAACATTAAAAAGTGTCAGTGTGGCATAGAAATTATCCCCATAGAAAATTATGACTTTTTTTTTTTTTGCTCTTCTATTGCTTCAGGAACACTTCACAATATTGCCGATGCCTGCCTCCTCCGAACTCCACAGCAGATGTGAACAGAATCATATATTGGAAAACATGATAGCTGTGCATTCATAAGAAAGTCTTATCGAACAAAATGCATGAACATTTCCTAGCTGCACTGGGATTTATAGTAAACCACCAGGAATCATATTCTTTGAGATTTAAAAGGGACTTAAAATCTCTTGATTTAAAGGACTTAAATGGCAGCAGCTCTGGGGATTTATACAGTTTTCAGATTTGCTAATACTGAAAACATTATTATTCTAGAAAGTCTTTATTAAGCAAAATAAATAACACCTTTTATCTTTCCAGAGGGAAAACTTAACCTGTAGAAGGAAAGTACTATGTGAGGTAGAAATGTTGCTTTAATGCTCCATTCAATTGAAGAGGCTGGCTAATGACATGCTAAAGTTTAATTCTTTTAAGAGGTCCATCGGTGAGGATTTATGAGTTAATCTGGGTCAAACAAAGATTTGTAAATAAACCTAGATCAATTTGTGGAATAATTATTCCACAAACACCTTACAGTGAAATAGTAAAGTGTTTGGTCATTTCTGAACCTTGGGATAGTTAAATTAAGCTAGTCCAATATTTCTAAAGTGCTTTAATTATGCACTTGATTCTAAACAAAGACCTGAGAGGAACTTTCTACTTCATCATTAAATTATTGAGTTGGAAAAGAATTTAGATTATTAACTCCATCTTCCTAATTTTACATATGTGAAAACTAGAACTATGATTTGACCAAGGTTATAATGTGCAAAGTGCTTATTTCACATGGGGAAAAAACACTAATGGTTAAATTTGATCTGAAATAAAATGAAGTATGTGACATTCCCCCATAATTTTGGCCTATTGTTTGGAAAATGAAAGTTTAGTATGAGAAAACAAGACTTCAGAATTTAATGGTTTAACATGTACAAATTCAATAGTTTCATATTAGATATGTGCAAAATAGGACTCTTGTTTGTTAGCAATAACTTATTTTCCTCTTTGAGTCTTCATTACTGTTTATCAGCAGAAAATAAAAACTTTTTATTTCTGCATATTCCAATCACTTACGATTTTTAAACTTAGTTGTTCTTAGGTCCTTCAGATTCAAGTATGTTTTTACAGTCCAGTGTGGGGATAGTTGACTCAGTCACTGTTTGGTTACCAACACTGTTCAGTTGAGAGGTCTCTCTGTCTCTTTGTCTTATCTCTCTGTCTGTCTGTCTATCTCTGTCTCTGTCTCTCTATCTCTGAATCTCTTTTCTTCATTGACTCGATAGTATCTATAGTAAGGCACCTGCAGTGGAGGATTGGGCTGGGAATACTTGTCCAAATCTCAGCTTGGTTTTTGGTGCAGACCATATCTCACCAATAGTGTCCTGGAAGGTGACTCATGGTTATTCTATTGATAAGGCACTTTAGTTGATTGTGGAACACCTGGCTGCCTTGTTCCTATGCTTCTTGGAAATGCATGCCATAGCCAATGCTTGTGTGATTCTTTTACCTTCTTGGAGCTTAAGTACCTCCCTTATTCGTGCTTCCACTTACCATTTAAAGAGGATTCTTTGGCCACAAAATAATGATGGGACCCTTTCCACATCTGCAATGGAAAGATAGACCAGACCCACATAGTTCCTGGGCTCTTTCTTTCTTTATCTCTTTCTGTTTAGTTGTGTCACACTGCCATTTCTCTGTGGTTCTCCTTTCTGAGTGCCCAGAACTGAAGGACGCATCTGAATTCTAGCCCTTTGCCAGCTCCAGGGGGACCTTGGAATTTCCAACCCTCTGGTCTTTAGGTCTTCCACATTTCATGGCATGGCTAGCAGAATGCCACCTTCTACTAGGTGAAGACAAACACCTTCTTTCTCCCAGCTTTCTAGGGTCAAACATCCATTCGTCTCTTGAGTCAGTAAAGAGCAAAGGATTAATACTGATTCATTCATATCTTTCATGGATTTAGGGCCTAACACCTAATGGTAAAATCCCATTTGAATTTAGATATTTTGAGTAAGTGTTGTTATTATTGTTTTTGTAGACAGCAGTTTCTGCAGTTATCTGTGCCCTTTTAGTTTAGCCACCAGAATTGGGGAGTGGGGGGTGGGGTGGGGTGAGGGCAGGAGTGAGAATCAGCAGGGAGCCTGGGAGAATGAAAAAGGAGATTTTTTTGTGTGTGTGCTTGACATGGATGGGCTTTTGTTGCTGTTGATAAGGAGATTCTTATTGATATTTTATATCTCTATTTTCCTGTGGCTTTGAATAACCCAGTACATATCAGCAGAGAAACAGTAACTACTTTATACAATTGTAAAGATTTTATAGCCTGCATGCCTAATACCTCTCATAGACTAAGCAGTTTGGAAGGCAATGAGTAGAGCATAGAATTTTTCATCTTGTTTTCTGGAACAACTTTGAAAAATGAAAAATAAATATATTTCGTCATGAAAGCAGAACTACCTTAAAAGTGGATCATGTCCCAGTAAAAAGATGGCTGACTGACCAGAGTGATGTTTTTTACAAATCATGGCCAACATTTAGTGTACACTTGCTATTGGCCCAGCACTGTTCTAAGTCATTTTATGTGTATAAAATAATTTAATCCTCACAACTCTTTGAAGTAGCTTTGTTATATTACTCTTGTCAGTTTACAGATGAGGATATTTATTGAGGCCCAATGGGACTAGTAGCTTGCCCAAGTGTATCAGCTAGTAAGTGGCGGAACGGGGATTATAAACCCAGGTATCTGTGCTCCTAACCACTGAACCGTACTATTGCTTTCTCAAAGACATTATTAGAGCTGACAATCAAGATTACGTGTACCAACCTGCATGTCAGGTGTGAAGAAAGCAGCACAGCATCCTACAGTACAGCTGTCACTGCTAGGCCTGACTGAATGTGTCCCACTTTGCTCCTATCTCACAAGTGTGGTAATGCTTAACCTCCGTATTCCCCACGCATATTTAAAGATATAATTCTGGGACCCATACAGAGTTAATTCAGCAGGTCGAGTTGGAGTTCTGCATACTTTTGACTATGCCCTGATGGTTCTGATGTTATGCAGGTTTCTTCTGGATCTTAGTCTTTCTCTGAGGGCTGAATTTCTAGTTCTTATACTTACGCGATGCTTTTCCACACATTTTGAGCAGAGGGATCAGCAGTGCACAGGCTCTAGGGAAGAGTGGGAATAAAGTTTGCATGTTTAAAGATCAAGAAAAAGGCCAGTGTGGCCTAGGCTTGGTGATATGTGGGAGGGGAATAGAAAAAGTGATCACAGATGTCAGACCACATAGGGCCTGATGGGCTATAAAATGGGGTTTGCATTTATTCCACATAAAATGGGACGCTGTGAAGATTTATACGCAGAGACTGCCATGGTCAAATTTAACATCTTAAACATCAAATGAATTTCAATCAGGTTTTTCAAAGTTAAACATTTTCTCTAGGCTCTCCATCCAAGAGGATATAGTCATCTGGGTTGCTTTTGCAAAGATATTTAAGTTTTTTTGGATATTTCTTTCCACAAAGTTATTTTTATCACAATTTTATATGTGATATCATAGACCACTCTACTGAAAAAGCTGAGACATATTTCTTAATTCTTTTGGCTTGTTTTTTAACATAATTTTTAAAAATTCTATGCTTTAAAGTCCATGTTCCGGAATTTACTGTATTAGTTTTATATTTCTGCTGTAACAAATGACCACAAATGTACTGGCTTAAAATAACATAAATTTATTCTCTTGCAGTTCTGTAAGTCAGAGGTCTGACACAGGTCTCACTGGGCTGAGACAAAGATATCAGCAGGACTACATTCCTTTATTGGGGGGCTTTAGGAAAAATCCATTTCCTTGCCCCTTCCAACTTCTAAAGGCCACTCACATTCCTTGGCTCTTGGTTCCCTTCCTGTACCATCAAAACCAGCAATGTTTATCTCACTGACCATCACATTGCTTTGATCCCAGCTGGATAGTTTCTTTGCTTTTAAGCACCTATGTAATTAGCAATACTCAGATAACCCAGAGTAACCTTCCTTTCGCAAGGTCCTTAACCACTTTGGCAAATCCTTTTTGCCATGTAAAGTAACATGGTTGCTGATTTTAAGGATTAGGATGTGGGTATCTTTGGGTAGGGAATTATTCTACTTACCACACTGTGCTTTTTTTTTTTTTTTTTTAGATGGAAATTACCTTCAGACTCAAATTTTCATGAAAAGTTCAATGTTACATAAAAGTTAGGAGTTGGTTTGAATCTGGCATTCTGAATGGTGCATTTTCAATGAGCTTTTCTTCTTTCTCTCTATGAAATCAACAAAATATTTCATCATTTTCTGAAACCTTTACCAGCCCTGTTATGCCTTAAATGTGTATAGAAGCTTCTATATTACATATAAATTGTTTTTCTTTCAATTGTTTCCTCTCCCCAAGTATTCTTTCCTTTTATTTGTGCATTATCTTTATGTCAAAGCATTTCTCAACTTGACATTTTCTTTCCAAGGTTTTAGCCTCCCATCGCACAGGCTTTTTATTGCTTCACAGGAGGAACTCATCACAAAGTTGTTTTTATTTGCTACCTGATTACTTCACTTTCTGACACCAACATCATTTTAACCTCTAAAAGGTACAGATGTTTCATATGATATTTATGAGAAAGAGGTTGTAGATAAGGATAATTAAAATTCTATTGGTGTTCTTGGTTTGTCAGCCTTAAAATGAATAGATGTGTGTTTATCTGATTTAAACATATACATAATACATATGTATATATTTTATGAACTTTCATTTGTAATCTTTCCCTGTTCTTATAACCTGGCAGCTGACTACCTATGAGATAGACTGCCAGGTACTCAGAGTTCTCCTGAGAATTTAAATACAGGTAGAAATAGTGTGAAATATACAGTCATCAATGGTTTATTAATCCTATTGTTTTTATCTATTTCCAAAGATTGTACAAGCCTGTTATATCAGAATTCCTATTAACTCCTTCACACAGAGATTTGGATTTAGAGTTATAGCTCTTTATATCAAGTCTTAAACTTGAAAGTACATGACAGCACATTTGTAAGTCTATTTCACTTAGCAGGAAGGACCAAAAAAAAAAAAAAATTTCTTACAGGTTTTGTCATTTGATTTACTCTGTCCCTACATTTTTATAAATGTTATGGCTGTTCTTTGACAAGTCTCTAATTTTTCAAATTGAATGACTGTTCATGAGAGGATTTCAATATTCAGCGCTTGGCTTTTTTCTCTTTTTTTTCTTCTTAAATATGCAGCTTAAATTGTGAAAATGCCAGGTTGAACTTCAGCTACTCAAATTCAAGTATCAACCAAAGTCTCCTTAACTCCTACGATATTTCATCTTTGCTCAAATCCCTACTTTTTTATGTCACATTTGGGAAAGTTTGCCCTTCCTATTCTTCAGCTCGAGGAATAGGACAGTCTTGGGTCTGGATCATTCTGGAGACTACATTTTTTTCTCCCAGTTTTTCTGCCTTTGTTTCCCAAGTTTGAAGCATGGTTAAGTTCCCTTGTAGATTAGTGGTGTATTCTGAATCTCTTGAGAGGTGGGGTGTGTGGCCGCGACAGTTGATAAATAAATATAGAGATTGCAATCACCATTGTGTGAGTTATAGGAGTAGCTTTTAGAGAAATCTGTTTTCTTAATCTTTGGATTAAAACAAATGAATCTTTGAAAAGTATATTTGACTATAAACTAATCTAATTTAGGAAAATATCCAAGACTGTAAAATAGTTACTGGGGAAATTTGAATGATGTTACTGCTCAGGTTGTGAAAATATTCAGGTCAACTTACACCAATTTGAAAATATTATATTTGCAGATGAATGGCACAAATATATCACAGGCCCAAAAATTGGTTTATAAAACAATCTAAACATTGCATGCAGAGTCAAGATGTTTGAAGGATGTGCTTGAGAGAGTGCAAACCTTCATTTCATGGGAAAATAAAGAACTCGGTGCTAAGCAAATTGATGTTATGCTAGAAAGTTCCCTGTCTAAAATATGTACACAAGCTGTGAAGGGGGAAAGAAAGCCGTCTGTCTAATGCATTGCTTCCAAGTATTGAAAACAAAGGTCTAGGCTATAAGGGATACAGCTCAACATTTTAATTTTTTCATTAATGACCTTGAGATAGTTAACTTTTAAATACTTGAGAACTGATTGGCTGAATGATGGTATAGTTTGCTACGGAGTATTTAGAATTGAAGCCAGCATGGCCCGTGCACTGATAACCATTTAACTGGAGACAAATAGCATGCATGAAAATAATTGCAGAACTTGGTAGAGAGTGTTTACTGCCATTAAAAGGATAGAGGTCAAATATTGCAGAACTTTAGGGAATAAACAGTTACTATCAATTGGTGGAGGAAAAGCTTAATGGAATGGATATTTGAAACAGGCCCTGAAAGTTATCTACAAATCAAGGTATTCAGAAGAAACGGTACAGGGGAGGCATGGAAGGGGGGTGGGTATAGAGGGTATAGTTCAGCTGCAGGCATACAAGAGCAGAATGAGAAAGAGGACACACACCCCAAACTGGCACTGCTTAGGCCTCATCCCAACTGAAGACATAGTTTCACTGGCATGAAAGTATCAGCCTTTTTTTAAAAAATTAATTTCCTACTTTTAAAAATCAGGAGATTTATATCAAAATATAAATTTCTGGCTTCTAATGAGACACCAGGTCCATAATGCCCATGGCAACCTCTAGCTGGAGCTGAGCAGCGCTCTTTAGATGAGGCTTGTGGTCTCCATCGGATATTCTACCCCAGGAACACTTCACTCCTTCATGCACCCTGCCTCGCTTCTGTTTGTGTTTGAGATCACCACCACCGAGTTAGAACCAGATCATGAAGAGTATTGTACGAACAAGCTAGTGAATTTAACTTTTTTTCCTGTAGAAGATGGGTTTTGATGAAAAGAGCGACATAATCAGAATGATGCTTCA
>NW_006433378.1:2870122-2926637 GCF_000325575.1 Pteropus alecto | reverse complement strand
AGAGTGAGAATTAGAGGTAGGAAGATACGAAAAGAAAAGTAAGAAATAATAAAGGTAAAACTAGGACAGTTGGCAGTTAGAGAAATTATGAAAGTGAGTTTATAAGATTTTTGACTCATAATTTTGAAGTACATATATTCATAACTTATGAATTTACAAGATTTTGTGTCTATTCATATAGTGAGGTTTAGAGAGGGATTAGTTCAAGTGTTTTGTCTCTATCTCCGTCTTTTACACAGTGCCCGTGCAGTATTAGCATGTGCTAAGGGATATCGAAGGAAACAACCCGCTGAAACTTCTGGTTTTATTTTTCGTAAGAATTCTAAGGATCTTGTTTACATATTACATGGAATCTCATTGGGATAATCCAACTGTTCTGGGTACTAGGAATGCAAATGCTCATACCCAGCAGCTGTCTGGGTTTTTTGCGTGGATGTGGATACTGTTTGCTATGTAACTACTCATACCTACCCTCTCTTTTTGGCTTACCTGGAAAGCTCAGAGCCATGTGTGTGACTACATCAATTTTGCTAAATGCAGTACTCTGTGTACTGTCTTTTTTTTTACTTTATCTTAAGTTAAAAAAATTTCTCTTTGCCATTGTGTTTATGACTAATTCTGAAAGTATTTAATTAATCTTATATTTACATTAAGTTTGACTTTCCTCTTTTATGGCTTTATAAAAATCAAAAAAGGAAGACAACTAGATTTGATAAAAAGATGAGAGAAATATTTTAGGAAGATTCTTAAGGTTTGAAAATCCAGGAAAAATTCATTGACTCAAAGGCAAGCTGAGAAATGTTACTCAGAAATGTGAAAATTATTAAAGACATGTTATCAAGTTAGCACATGGTTAGTAGAAGAAATCATATAACATAAAAGACTATTTTAAAATACTTATTTTAGTATTAAGATGATATTCATTCTGATTTGTATATAATCTTATCCCAGAGTTATGCTTAAAAACTTTTCCAGGTTTGGAAAAAAACCATCTTTGTGAATCAAAAGTGGATTAAGGAATATAACTTACTTAATTCAAACATCTTGCTAATAAGCGGATACTGTACTGGTAGTTCTGTTACTTGAATTATTTTGCTTGGATTTTTGAACAATTATATAATGTTCCTTCAATGCCCCTTTCACATTCTGAAACTACTGAGATGAGCAGAAGATGTTCCCTGCCCCAGGGATGAAATGAAATTGAGCCCTAGACAATGAAAACATTCATGGAAAACCATTAAGTGGACTGAAATAATTCAACATTCATTTTTAGTTGATATAAGAAAATTAATTTCACTTACAAAGACTGGAAAAGTGTGTTATTGCCTATTTTATTGGAAATTAATACTTCTGATAATTATTCAGTTTAGAGAAAAAGACATTAGATTGGGAGTCAGGTTTATTCCAGATCAACATTTAACTGGCCCAATGACTTCTGGCAAATTGGTTAATCTATCTACAATTCACTTTCTTCATTTCTAAAATGGCGCAGGTGTCTTTGAAGCAGATGATCTCTTCCAAGTTGACATAATATGACTTTCATCTCCATTGGCCATACGTGGCTAAAAGATTTGTGCTAGACAAGCTCGTGCTACTCATGCAGAGGTCCTTTCTGTTTGAGGCTTTCGTTTTTTAAGGGCTTCCTTTTGGTTTTGCATTTGTTTCTTTGCTTTGTGTTGTCTTATTTAAATTTGACTATCATCGACAGCTTCATAAAGTAAATGGAAATAGATCACACTGAGGAGGAGAATGATTGATTACAGAGAATAATGAATGAGGCTGAAGAATAAGAAGAATGTGAAGAAACTGAGAAAATAGTTAATCAAGAGAGTAGAAAGAGAGGGTTGAGAACCATAGGATTGAAAATTCCTTCGATTTAGGAAATATTTTTATATTTTATCACTTTATTTAGAATTAAGTATTTGGATAAATTCCCTCAAACCATTTCTATGTTTCAAGGACCATGGGTCAAAGGTATTTAGCTCATCTAATTCTCCTTTTGCTTTTTTTATGCTTCTAATTGACCTGAAAACAAATTCGTCTACTCTCAGTTCATCTAATCTGTTTGTATTTAGATCTATTCTTGTTAAATTTTTGAGCCAATTTCTTTAAGAGTCACAGTTGAAAAAAGCCTTTTAGCTTCGGGAACACACTCTTGTTTTTCATTTGGCCTCTCTGTCAGTTCTTTCCCATCTCTTTTGCTTGTTCTTCTTCATCTTTGGGATAGACTTCTAAAGGTTGGATTGCCCCAGGATGCCCTCCTCAGGCTTCCAACCATCTTAATCTGCTCTGAGATTTAGCTGATCTCATTCAGTTCTGTAGTATTATATACCACCTATATGCTGAAAACTCTCAATTGTCAGAACTCCAGTACAGAGACCATGTGGAAAACCTAAATATACAAAGCTGGTTTATGAAATTTGCTAAGCATGGGACATTCTCATCTTGACAGGGTCTCAGGGGGGTCTCAGAAGGAGAATGTAGGGAAGGACACTTATAGGGCTTTATGGGCTGGAATTAGTCATATGGTAGTTTTAAGACAAAGCAAGTAAGTATGTCTGAGCAAGGATTGATTAGAATTGAGTGAATTGCTATTTTAAATACCTCCTTGTCAGAAAGGCCTTCCTTAATAATCATATA
Source organism: Pteropus alecto (assembly GCF_000325575.1). Classification (NCBI taxonomy): domain Eukaryota; kingdom Metazoa; phylum Chordata; class Mammalia; order Chiroptera; family Pteropodidae; genus Pteropus; species Pteropus alecto. The sequence continues at coordinate 2,923,997 of NW_006433378.1, read as the reverse complement.
TAAAATAGAGCAACTCTATTCCAACTTTCTAGTCACTCAAACTGCTTTATAATTCATAGTAGTTCTCACCACTTAGAATACTTTGTATTGATTTATTTTTTATTGTTGGACTCCTCCTGCTCTTATGTAAAGTTCCACTAGGGTAGGCTTCTCATCTGTCTGGCTTACTACCAGATCTCTAGCACTTAGAACTAAGCTTAATAAGCATTCAATGCACATTTGTGAAATAAATGAACAAATGGTGCTCTTAATGCTAGCTATAATAATTACTTTTTAACTTTTATTTAGCAATTATTCCCTAGCTTAAATTTGTGATTAGATTTGAAGTCATTTCAAAGGCTGCAAACAGTTGGTCTCTAGAAGAAGCTCATCTGTTTAAGTACCAGTTTGTCTCAGTTTGTGGCTGGGATCTCCTTTTTCAGATTATGATATTTCCAGGTGACTAGTCTGAAACAGTACTTAGTGGGCTTGAGGGATATGACCTCTTGTCTTTTTATTTCTATGAAACTCAGTATAAAAGGGGAAATAATGGCATTTCCTTTGTTCTAATTTTCTTTCCCTTCCTCATTTCTCATTTGCCTTCTTCCCCAACTCATCTCCTTTTTTTTTTTTTTCATAAGAAAGGTTGTCAGGTTAGCACTTTACTTACTCATGGAAAAACAATTTTATCTCATTTTAATACAGTAGAAAAAATTAATCACTAATTTTGATTTTTGTCAAAACTTTTCAGAACTTTCGCAAAACCATGCTTCGCAGACAATATTTATTTACATAAACTCGCTAGTTTTAAAATAAACAATGTAATATGCACTATGAGTTCTCCAAATTGATAATGAGAAGCACGTAAGAGAAAAAATTTCATTTTTTATGGCGAGTCCACTTGATGATTTGTACAGGTCTCCTGAAGTAGGATCTTGTATCAGGAGATGAGATGACAGCTAAAATTGTACTTGAAGCTGTGAAGAAGCTAAGGATGTGCATCTTATTTTCTTTTTTTTGTTGTTGTAAATTTGGTTTTGTTTAAAATTTTTATCAATATAATACATGCATGGGTTTAAAAATTTTAAGTACCAAGGGGCTTATAATATTTAAAGTAGCAACAGCAGCAGCCTCTTGTACTTGTCACTCTTCTGCCAAGTGTCAATCCCCAGTGATAACTGCTTTGATCACTTAGCAGTTTTTTCTAGTATTTAGTTTACTTCTAAAAATAATATATTTACATTATTTCTTGATCCATGAATTCTAGAGTCTATCTATCAATTTCCTATTATAGTAGGTGGGCATTTAGCTCTCCTATGTCACTCTTCCAAATCTCTTCCCTTATCCTTCCAATAGAGTTATAGTCTAATGAAACAATAATCATTTCCATTAACATAATTCTGCAAATATTACTCTGAAAAACCAAGTAGTGCATTATGATTAAATTTCCTTTCTTAAACAACTTTTGGGTTTTCCTGTAGTTAATGATTATCCAATTTATTTATTTTCCTGCAGTTATCAAATATCTAATTTATTTAGCTATAGTTATCTTTAATTTTTCAAATGTCTTATGAGATCTCCCATGGAAGCATGGATTTGGATAATTCCAAGCAGCACCATTCATTCTGGAGTTGTGATATATTGTGGTATTGTAAACTTATCAGTAGTTTTTTCCAAGTCCTCCGTTGCATTTCCATACACATTTTAGAATCCATTTGTCAATTTCTACAAAAATAAATGGCTGGCATTTGGGGGGAATTACATTAAATCTATAGATCACTTTAAAGAGCATAGACAATATTTAGTCTTCCAATCCCTGTACAAGGTATGTCTTTCCATTAATTATGTCTTCTTTAATTTCTCTCAGTATTGTTTTGTAGCTTTCAGTGTAAAGGTGTTGCATATACTTCACTGATTTATCTCTACTGCTATTTAAAATGATACTATTTTAAATTTTCAGTTTCTAATTGTTTGCTGCTGGTCTATAAAAATACAATTGATTTTTCTATATTGATCTTACATCCTGCAACTTGCTAAACTCACAATGAGTTATAATTGCATTTTTGTAGGTTTTATTAAATTTTTACACACAGATGATCATGTTGTCTGTGAATAAAGACAGATTTAGTTTTTTATTTCCAATCTGGATGCCTTTTATTTCTGTTTCTTACCCTATTGCACTGTCTATAAAAACTAGTCTGTTGAATAGAAGTAATGAGAGTGGATATCCTTTAATTGTTCATAACCTTAGAGGTAGAGTATTTGGTATTTTATCTAAGTATGTTAGGGATAGGTTTTTCATAGATATCCTTATCACACTGAGGAACTTTCTTTTTATTTTTGGTATGCTAATATTATAAGGAATGAATGTTGGATTTTGCAAAAACACTTTCTCTGTATCTATCGAAATTATGATATATTTTGTTGTTGTTGTTCTTCAGTATAATGAATTACATTGATTTAAAATGTTCAACCATATATTTTTGGGCTAAACTTTATTTGCTCATGATGAATTGCCTTTTCAAATATATTTTTGATTTAAATTTCTAAACTTTGAATTAGAACTTTTACATCTGTTTTCGTGAGGGATATTGGTCTGTGGTTTTCTTTCTTGTAATCTCTTAGATTTTAGGATCAGGCTAATGCTTGCCTTAGAGAATGAATAGGAAAGTATCGCCTTCACTTTGATTTTCTAGAAAATTTTGTGCGGAATTGTTATTTTTGTCCTTAAATATTTCTTAAATATGTCTTCCAGTCATTATTTCACCAGTGAAACAATATGGATCTGGAGTTGTCTTTGTCAGAAAAATTTTAATTCAAAATTAAATTTCCTTAGTAGATTTGGGACTGATGTTTAGTTCTTGGTGATCTTTGGGACTTTGTATCATTTAAGGAATTTTTCCAATTCATTCAAGTTTTTTAATTTACTGGCATAAAATTATTCACAATATTCCATTGTATTCTTTTAAATATCCATATAATTCATAGTGATGTCACTTCTGTCATCTATGATATTGGCAATTTGTGTCTGATCTCTTTCTTTCTTGATAAATCTGGCTAGAGATCTATGAATTTTATTGATCTGAAAGTGTATTTTCTATAGGTTGTATATATTGGGTCTTTCTTTATTTAACCAATATGATAATCTTTGGCTTTTAATTGGTGACATTTATATTTAATGTGAATATTGATATGGTTAGATTTAAATCTATCATCTTGGGATTTGTTTCCTATTGTCTCATTTGTTCTTTGCTATCTTTTTCTTCTTTTTATTACTTCTTTTTAATTAATTAAGTAGTTTTCTATTTTATTCCTTTTTTTGGCTTATAAGTTATAATACCTTTATAAATTTTTGTTATTTTAGTGCTTGCTTTAGGATTTATATTATATCGCACTTTATTGTTAAATGATAGTATACTACTTTATGTATAGTGTAAGATCCTTACAATAGTATACTTTCATTTCTCTCCTTCTGACTTTGTGCTATTATTGTCACATATTTTACTGATACATTTAATATGGACTCTAGCATATACTTTTATTCTTTTTGTTTAAATGTTTAATTAACTTTAAAAGAGATTTAAGTAGTAAGATTAATTCTTGTATATTTACCCATATACTTAACATTTCCTCTATTCTTCATTCTTTTAAATAGATCCAGATTTCCATCTAGTATAATTTCCCTCTACCTGAAGGAATTTCTTTAATGTTTTTTGTAATGTGGGTCTGTTGGTAATGGATTCTTTCAGCTTTTGTATATCTAAATAAACATATCATTATTTTGCTTTCATTTTTGGAAGGGAGTTTTGCTGGGTGTAGATTTATTCTTTTAGCAGTCAGTGTTGTCTATTAAATCTGATTACATTATAGTTCTTGTTAAACGTGCCTCTGGAAGCTTTTAGAATTATGTCTTTATCTCTGATGAATAGAAATTTCAGAGATGGACATTCATGTCTATCTTTTTGTGGGAGGAGTTTCTTGGCCTTTTCATTTACAGACTAGTAACCTTTATTTTTGTGAAATTTTATATTTCTTCTACAATCTCTGCTCTTCTAATCTCTCTCTCTCTCTCTTGGTTTCCTACAAGTATTAATTCAATGTTAGTATCCTTAATTAACTCTGTATGGCTTATCATTTAAAAAAAAATAGAATGTGTTTCTGTGTGACTGATTTTGTTTTCTGGGAAATTTCTTGGCAATTCCCTAAATGTAGTATTTTTTTGTTTATGGATGTGCTTTTGCTCTCATAGTTTTAATGTCAAGAGTTCTTTCTGGCTGTCTTTTCTTTTAAACATTTTTTTCATTTTTTTTTTGAAATATCCTTTTATGTTTAGAACTTTAATTCTCTCATCTGTTTTGTCTGCATAAATGCTTCTTTACTGTTCACTTATCCTTTTCCTTTTGGTGTCTTTCCTTAATTATTAGTGATCTTTGCTTGGCTGTCCATTCATATCTAAGAGTGAGACACTACAGAATGGAATATTATCTCTTGAATATTTAAAGAGTGTGCCTTTGTGGCAAAGTGCTCTTCAGGGAACATTTACTTTACTGGAGGACTCTTAATTGTCAATGTGGAAAGATACCTTTGTATATTTTCTCTAAAGCCATTTTTTTTTTTTTCCAGAAAAGAATCTTCAATTTTCTTCATGGGAGGAATAGTCTGGCTTCAGAATTTAGGGGAAGTAGGTAGGGGGCTGGGAACTCCTGTGATTCATATGCAAACTTCTTTTAAATCTCATGTTTCATCTTGCCCTTTACTGTACTGGATGTCCTTGAGTACCAAATTCCTTCCTTTTTATTTCTCCTGAGAATAAAGCTGCAAGCTCCTGTCTGAAGTGAGCTGGACTGGACAAATCACCCATTATAGGAGTGTTATCCAGCTCCATGTGATGGTGAGGGACACTGGAGGTCCGTCGGTTCCATATACAGTTGTCAGTCAATCCTGTGTTTTAGCCGTTGGTCTTTCTCCACTGCCCTGAGGTGCCCAGAGTCACAGCATTACTCTCCCAGGAGTAAACTGGTTTGCTTCTTAGAGGAATCTCTGCAGGTGCTTTAGGTTGTAGCTTTTTCTGCTGTACTGAATCAGTTACTACTCTTCCATTCCACAAAAAGTTCTTGTCTGCTATTGCCTACATTTCTTTTTGCATTGTCCATATGGATCTATACACTTTTTTTTATTATAAAAAGTCATGTTCAAGACTTCACTAGCAGTTTAATTACTTTTTAAAAGACTGCAGTACTAGAGTTAAGTTTAAATTGTCCTAAAGACTTCTGGCTATGTTTAAAAGGAATTCAGTCAGAGAAGAGGCAGTGAAGAGTTTTGTGAAATGCACTGAAACCTTCCCGGTATGCTAGGTGGCTTTATCCCCATTTAAAAGTGAGGAAACTAAGGCTGATTAAGTTAAAACTTTCTCCAGACCATAAAAGAAAGAACCCAGCTTTATATGCAATACAATTTCATACTTTTTCTCCTCACCAATGTTTCTTAACCCCTAGGGTAACTAATCAGCCTAATTTGGGACTGCCTAGGTAAGTCCCACATGCCTAGAAACCCCTAGGGCCAAGGAAAAATGGGATGGTTCTAGTTGCACATTAAAATCATAAGAAAGTGTTTTAAAAAATTACAAATTCCTGGGTTTCACTGTCCTAAAAATCTGATTTAATAATTCTGAAGTGGGACCATGACCCCAGCTTCTCTTTTGCCTTTGTAGTGTATTTTTTTTATATGCATTTTTTTTTCTAATTTTTATGTGAGCAAATCAATTGAACTGTTTTAAAATATTTTTTTAGGGTTTAGTGTTCTGTTTTCTATACTTTTTACTATAAAAGATGCATTATTATTTTTTATTCTAATGTTTAGATAAAGAACTGTTTTTTTTTTTTTTCTTTTTGGAAGGAGCAAAATTCTGGCAGTCTAAGTTCAGGAAGAGGAGACTTGGTTTTCATTCCTTTATTATGAGGGATATACAGTGCAATACAGCTGACATGCTTTTATTATATAGATCCAAGGTCCTGCTAGAGATCCGAGGTGGGTTCCTTGACAGATGTAACTTAGCAAAAGTCACAGAAGCTTACTAGTAACTGCTGTGTTTTCAAGAATTCAAGACTTTGTCGTGACTATGAATGCATTTATTCCAAAAGTGTTTAGAAAATTCTTTAAAGTAAGGAAACACAAATTTGTTAGCCTCAATGATCCAGCTTCCTCCTGGTGAAATACTATGATAATATTAAATGAAACTGTGATGCCCAAATGGTGGAGTCAAAGAAAGATGCTTTGATCTTCACCACCACTTTCAGCCAAGAGATTAAAAGTGAAATATGCTGCTGAAAGTCTGATTCAGAATGAAATAGTATCTATCTGTACCACAGCTTTTATCTGTCATCTTTCATTGGCCAAGTGAGAATGCTGCAAATGAAAGTGTTCAGAGCCACTGTAATGATAGATTATTTCTTAGAATCTGTCTTTTGAACAGCTGAACTTGCTTTAACCTTTATGGTTTCTTACTGTCGCTTTGTCCATTAAGGTATTTGACATGATGTCTTTTAGTTTTTGAAGGTACCTTAACACCATCTTGTTAAACTTTTCCCTTCATAATATTCAAAAATTTTTTTCAGATGTATCTTTTGGTATAAAATTTTGGAGGACCACCTTACCTAGTAAGTTATCTATAAAATAATATATATTTTCTTGAATATCTATTAAAATTTTGACACCTGCTGCTTGCCGTTTCACATTTTCACCAACATGAGCAATATTAAGTTTCTGTTAAGTTTTAAGTGTTTTCATGTGACTTACAGATAGCCTTGGATGTTGATAACTTTGTTGAAATGCACACTGAAAACTTGCAAGGGAAGCAAATCAGAGTAAACCCTATTTCTCTTGTCAATTGAGATGCATGAAAATCCTTGACGATGGCTTTCAGGTACAAGGAAACAAGAATCATGGAAATCATGACTAAGGAATACCTACTAGTAAACAAGCACTGAGTTTAGTATGAAAAAGATAATTCTCACTTAAGGTACTTGTAGCTTGCAAGTTATTAAAGCCACACCATTACCTTTTATTATCTACTCAGAACTTTTATTATCTGTTCAATATACTGTATTAGGGTTTATCAAAGAGTGGATATATTTTATAGTTTCATAAATTCTTCTGATTTTACTTATCAATATGTACTATTTTGAGATGCAAATTTTTATTAGACAGGAGCAATTAGCTTTCAACAGGGTCCTTAAGTTATTATCTGTGCTGCAATTAAAAAATGTAAGAGTTTATTATTCCTGTCTGCTCTCTCTGTTAAGTTTACCCAACATTTAAATACGCAAATTGACAAATTCTTTAAAGAAAAAATAGTTCAATGAGGTGGCCGAGAAGTCTCCCGAGCAAACGCGGAGATGCAAATCTTTGTGAAGACCCTGATGGGCAAGACCATCACACACGAGGTCCAGCCCAGTGACACCATCGAAAACGTCAAAGCTAAAACCCAAGACAAGGAGGGCATCCCACCTGACCAGGAGGGTCTGAGTTTTGCGGGCAAACAGCTGGAGAATGGCCGCACTCCCTCAGACTATAATATCCAGAAAGAGTCCACCCTGCACTTGGTGCTACGTCTGTGGGGTGGCATCATTGAGCCCTCCCTCCGCCAGCTTGCGACAAAATGATCTGCCCCAAGTGTTATGCCTGCCTGCATCCCCGTGGTGTCAACTGCCAGAAGAAGAAGTGTTTCCATGACAACAACCTATGTCTCAAGAAGAAGGTCAAATAAGGCCCCTCCGCCACCTCATCCCGCAGGGCGGTCACTTGCCCCAAACCCTTGGCTCAGAAGTCTCAATAAAGTTTCCCTTTCGTTGACTGGAGCAGTTAAAAAAAAAAAGGAAACCTTCACTCACACCAAATCTAATGGATATGATTTTGTGATTCATAACAATCTTTTTGTGTTTGATATAAAATATGCCTTTGGAGTAATTTATGCTCATGAAATCTTAACCAACATTATCTCTTAGGTCTTCCCTAACTAGGACTTGTATAGGAGAAAAAAAATTCATCCATAACAATGATCTAGGCAGGGCTCAGTCCTCTATGGCCTGCGGACCAAATCCAGCCTTCTGTTTGTTTTTGTCAAGTTGTAGTAGAACACAGCTACGCTCATTCATTTACATGTTGCCAATGTCTGCTTTTATTCTACTTTGGAAGAATTGACAGAATTGTGACAGAGACCTATGGCCCACCAAGCCAAAAATTTGTACTATCAGAACCTATAGAAAAAAGTTTGCTAGTCCCTCATCTTGATTACTTTTTTTGGAGAGTAGTTCACTTGGACACCAAAGTTTATACCTTTGATGTGCTAAGTTCCATTTATCTTTTAAAATTTGTATTTATTTCTCTATTTTTGAACAGGTGACACATGTATATGGTGTAAAATTCAATAGGTACAAGGGAATGTACAGCGGGAAGTCAGCTTCTCTTTGACTTCTTGTTCTCCATTGTTACCTGTTTCTTGCTGTGTTTTTCTAGAAATATTCTGTCTACATAATTCTATATGATTATAATCATACCTTTGGACAGATAACAATATATACATATTTTTCTATATTTTGCTTTTTAAAAACAATCTTAACTATGTATCTTGGAGATTGTCCCATAATCATACATGTAGCGCTGCCTTTTATTTTTATAACAGTATTTCATTATATTGTTCAATTATTATTGATCACCTTATTAATAAACATTTTGCTAATGGCTTTTTTTGTTGTTATAATATTCTACAATTCTTTTTTGGTGTATATATATGTTTTTGTGCACATGTGCCAATATATCTCTAGAATAATTTTCTGACAGTACATTTCATACGTCAAGGATATGTGAGCTTTAAATTTTTTGATTAATGTAGCCAAATTGCCCTCTACAGAGCAGGTATCAATTTACACCTCTGCCTGGCAAAGTATAAGAACACCTGTTACCACATCTACATGCCAACACAGAGTGTTCTCATACTTTTTGGTATTTTCTTTCTGATAGAGAAAAAAATGAATCTCGCTGTAGTTTTAATTTACAATTATGTTGTAGTGAGCGAGGCTTAGTACATTTTAATATAAGCCATTTGTATTTCCTTTTTTTGTGAACAGTTAGTTTGTGTTGCTTAATTTACTATTATTTTTAAAACTTTCTTTTCCTGTTACCAGCCTTTCTCTCCTCTCTGGTTTTAACAAATAAATGTACACTTTGCTGGAAGTTGGGTGGATCAGCCACTCTCATTTCTCGTCACTGTAAGGGAACTGCTTCTAAGCCTCAGAACTGAGGAGGGTTATATCTTACTTTCTGCCATAATTTTATCTTGTATAAAACACACAAACTTCCCTTTAAGAACCTACAATTTAACGTATCTCTATCCATTATCTCTAGTCATTATGAAAGAGAGGCTAGCTTTCAATATATGGCAGTAAATTTAAATATGTTTTGATCATGGAAATAGTTTTTCAAACAACTGTCTTATACACATCTAAATATACACATCAAATTTGTTTTAAAAATGGATTTTAGAATAAACTACTTAGGATCTTATGAAGTTGAATATCATGAACTCTTTATCATCTCCAAAAAGCTCAAATAAATCCTTACAGGAGGAGTGGAGCTTAGCTGCCAGAACCAGCAGTGAGGAAGTTCTCACAATTAAGTACTATGGCAAGACTCTGGTGAGTGACCTGATTGAATCCCCAAATCTAATTTGACACCTGGAAAGCCAGTTTATCTCACCTTAATTTTTGAGAAAAAATACCCAAGCATTTTAGACCTGAGGTAACTTACTGATTATCAATAGGTTGATTCATTTTAGTCAAAAATCATATGCTCTGATCAACCAACATAAAACTAAAATAATCATTTATGACATTATCTTCTACATATGGCAGTATTCTGTACATTAGGTCTGATCATTCAATTACATAGGTGTACAATTTACAACTAATTTGTATTGAAGGATTCACCATGGAAGCTCTTTGCTTAAGTTAGATACTGTATTTACAGTTGGGTCTAATGAAACAGGGTGGGTCTCTAACCAGGCAAAGCTTGTCTCCAGGCTCCTATGCTTCAAGATGGTACTTCTTTCTGGTGTGTCAATTTTTCTTGAAAAAAGTTAAATTTATTAATTATAAAATTATAGACTTAGTAAACTTAATTAAGATAAAATCATGTGTGTATGCATATATGTGTGTGTGTCCGTGTGTGTGCGTGTGTGTGTGTGTGTGTGTGTGTGTGTAAAGAAATAATAGTGAGAAAGCAATTGTGAAAATGTTAACAAGTAACATATCTAGGTAATGCTTTCCCAAATGGAGCATTATCACCTCCAAGGGGGTGGAGATTGGTTCTTAAGAGGCCAAAAAACTAATTCCTTTTATATATAAGTATAAGTATACATATACTACATAAACAGATAAATAGTATATCTGTATATCTGTAGTATTAAAATTTCTTTGGTTGGGGATTAGCAGTTAGAAATAAGTATCTGAGGTCTTAGGAGTGTGCTATTCGAAAAAGGTTAAGAAACATTGTTTTAGGTGAAGGGCATATTGGTGTGCATTGTACTATTCTTGCAACTTTTCTAATGATTTGAAACGGAAGGCCCTGATCATGATGAAACTTTGTTTCCATTCTGCTTCTTCACTGGATAATACTGGATAATACCAGATGTTCTAGATATAATTTATAATTAAACATGTGTAAACATTTTAAAAGGTTTTTTTTATAAGCAAAACAAAACAAAACAAAACAAAACAAAAAAGCAAAATTCTTTATAGCTCAATCTGGTTGTTAATTGCTTTGATAGCCAAGAGAGAAAGAAAATGACACAAGAGCAAGAGTGAGTAACTGGAAGATTGGGTACCTGAGACAGGCAATTTAGTGCATGTGCCCTGAAGTGGGGTCAAAATAGCCATTCCATTTAATGCCCACATACTGGTTGTTGGAGTCAAGGAGCAAAGAGTGTGAGTTCCCTGGAAATCTACTAGTTTTTTCTGAAATAAAAGTTTTCCTTCTTTTGAACCAGGTGTTTTAAGCTTTTGATTATGCACTAAGAAATTGATTCCTACAGATTAGTTTAACTTCTTGCTGTAATTGTACAGAAATATTCTGTCTCCATATTTACTAGTATGACAAAGGTCCTCTTCTTTCTGTGTTGTTCCTGATTGGCATAATTATATCCCAAATCTGTATTTGTGAGTGTGTATGTTGTGGTTTTAAAGCCATTCTTCATTTGCCTTCTTAAAGTATAATTGTTTAAAATTAAAACTTCAACTAGCGAAAATATTTGGTGATGAGAAAGAAATCCTTCGAAGTATAGGTTAAAACCATTAAAAATAAAGCAAATGATGGGAGAAAATTCACAGCAAAATTCAGCAAAGGTGAAACAGAACTGACCTTGTTTCTAAAATTCATAACGAGTTTGAGAGTAATTGATATTTTAGCACCAGGCTGATCATAATAACTACTGAGTAATAGTGGCAGAAAAAAATGTACAATATATTAAAAAATTTAAATAGGAGATTATCATCATAGAAACACAGGTGAGCCGAAGCCCTGGTATCTCTTATTTGTATTTATTTAAAAAAAGATTAAAAAAAAAAAAAACCCTCATTAGTGTCAAATGAATAAGCTTATCACTTCTGCAGTAACATTTACAAATCATAAAATATAGAAATAAAATATTATTAAAAGTGAAGCATCTTGGCTAGAAATAATGTAATAAAAAGTCCAAAAAGTAAAGTTAAGGTATTTTTAAAATTATTATAGTCAGTTTTAGTTTCACTTTTCAAGGTGACACTCTGTGATAGGCATCACTGTGTGATAGAAATGGCTGAATCTATTTTGGATCAAAACCAGGCAGTCAAGCTAACAAAAATATTCCCTATGAAGCATTGCCTATTCTAATGTGTTCAAAAGGCATGCTTTCAACACTGATTGAAAGACTGAGGTTCACTTGGATAAAAGCATAGATAATAATAGTTTAACTTATTTTTAAAATTTGGCTGTGTTTGCTATATTTATAGCAACGTTTATTAAGAGAAGTTATTTTGTAAAGTGCTTCATGGATAAATAAATTTTCAGTAAGAGGATTTTAATAAAAACTGTCCAGACATGCACAGATGGGCCATGTCTATAAAAGGAAAAGATGCTTTAGGAATCTTCAATACACTGAAAGACACCTCGTCATTTACACCCTACCTCAGTCTGCTTCCTGATCTTTTCATTGTAAACCAAGGTTGAAGGGAAGGTGGGAGAGACAAAAATTATACATCTTGGGGAAATAGTTATCTAAATGCTTAACTTTGAAAGAAGATACGTGGAAGGCTTGCTCTGCCATATTATGGAAGGAACTTGTCAAAAGTTAAGGTCCTTTTTTTTTTTTTTAATTCCTGTGAAAAGAGAGATTAAGACAGAGTCTAAAGGATGGATGGCTAAAATGAGTGAATCTACTATTTATTAAATTTAATCTGAGTGCACTCAACCAATTGCGAAGTGCTGTTTTGCTGCGATAATAAAAGAGATTTGAGAGTTAGAGGCAGACAGTTAATTATGGGAACTATGAGTTATTTGAAATCCTGACGTAGTGAGAATTAATGGAGTTATTGAATATAAAACGAGATGCCTAGCACAGAGCAGACATTCAAAAAAGATAGGTGGTTCATTTTATGCATGTTAAAAATAAAGCATTAATGAAGTAAAAGGCAATTATTTATCTTCGATAAAAATATCATTGCATGAGTATTTTTCTGAGATAAAAGAACATTCGGTAGACCTGAGTGCCCTGACTCCTAAGTAGATCTAGATATCGAAATTTTTCCTACTGGTACCTGAAAAATTATGTGACATACAACTGATGGTGTGTTGAAGATAGTTCCTTTTAGCTTGCAAGAATCAATGGTAAAGCTTTCAAAAATTTTTGCAAGCAAGCTGACATCATATTGGTAGCTTAAAATCAGCCTTAGTGGAAATATTTATATCATAGAAATTGGCAAAAGCTGTTAGAACTTTTTTTCTCTTTTTTTAAGAAAGCGGTTGTTAAACATTTAATAGTATTCCACTGCATACAGTCTCTGGCAAACTCTAAACTTCTTTCCTTTGTGGCTGACTTGGCATTTAGCAGTGAAAAAACTTATTATTTTTATTGTCATATTTTAAAATATGAATTTTTAAAGTATAGTAATACCAAGGAGAAAAAAGTTGAATGCTAAATCTGATATGTAGTTCCATTTTTATTAATTTAGCCCATTTTCTAAAATTGATACACATGAATTTGTATACATTAATAAGATAAAGTTATTTTTCCTGATGAAAATTTAAGTCTTTTTTCTTTAACAAAAATGAATTTATCACAGAGTAAAAATTAAATATTTATATAAATTCATAAGCTAAAATTAAATAGTTCAAAAATACTTTTGAATAATAGGTGAGCTCATTCTAGTTCTATCTTTGGAACTGTTGAGAAGGCATAATTATTCTTTGGCCATTAGATATTCTTCTAATAAGATACTTAATAAGAACAGATATACAGTAAATAAGGAAACCACCTAAAACTCAAATTTATAAGAATATATCATGAAAGCAAATTTTGTTTACATTTATGAGGGCCTGTATTAGTTTCCTATGGCTGCTGTAACAAATTACCATAAACTTGATATCTTAAAAACAAACGTACTATCTTACATTCTGAAGTTCAGAAGTCCAAAATTAGGCTTGTTGGACAAAAATCAAGGTGTTGGCAGTCTGCATTCCTTCTGTAGGCTCTAGAAGAGAATCCATTTTCTTGCTTTTTTCCCACCTTCTAGAGGTCACCTGCATTCTGTGGCTAGTGGCCCCTTCTTCTGTCTTCAAAGCAAGCAAAGTAGTATTTTCAAATCAATCAATAAACCCCTCTCTCTGTTTCTGTCTCTGTCTCTGTCTCTCTCTTTCTCTGGTCTCTGCATCCATTGTCACATCACCTCTTCTGACTCTGACTGTCCTGCCTCCTTCTTTTCCCTTATGAAGATATTTGTGAGTATGTTGTATTCACTCACATAATCCAGGTTAATCTCGTTATCTAGAAACACTTGATCCCATCAGCACAGTCCCTTTTACCATGTAAGGTAACAGTCAACAGATTTTGGAGAATCTTCAGATGTGGCTATTATTCTAACACAGCCTGCCCTCTGGCTTCCAAAGATTCTTGTTTGTCCCACTTGAAAAGCTATATTTATGCCATTCCAAATTCTTAAAAATCTAACTCATTATAGATCAACTCAAATCCCCAAATCTCACCTAAACCTCATCAACTCCATGATCAAGTTTGTAAATGAGATATTTGTTTTTATGAGGGTGATGTAAGTCATTAGAGTATATTAAGCAGGGGAAAAACATTTTCTTATTTGCATTTTGAAAAGATGTCTCTGGTTGTTGAACAGAGAATAGATTGTGTGTGTGTGTGTGTGTGTGTGTGTGTGTGTGTATGTGAAGGGTGTGATGGAGAGGGTCATCACTGAAGAGTCAGGAGGCTTTTGTAGGAGTCCTGGTAAAAGTAGAAGGTGGCATCATTTGGGGGTGGGGAGAACAAGCAGATCTGGGTTATGTTTTGGAGCTAGAACCGTAAAAACTTATGGGAAAAGCACAAACTATGTGAGAAGTCCTGGATGAGACTGAAACCCAGGAATTTTACTAGGTTTTTGACATTCGAAATTGGGCAAAGTCACTTACTGAAATAAAAAAGATTAGGAAAAGATTAGATATGTGCTGTGTGTGTGTTGGGGAGGTATGTCAAAATTTTTCTTTTGAGTGTATTACATTCGAGGAATATTTTAAGCATTTAAAGGGAAATAACAAGCAACTAGTTGAATATAAAAATCTGGAGCTCAGTGGCAAGGCTAGGGCTGGAGATCTGTATTTAGGAATACTTGGCCTTTATATGGTATACAAAAGCATGGGCTGGAGATTTTAATTTATTTGGCACAGCTGGTTAGGTATTTCTAAACCGTCTAGTGAAAACATGGTCTTAATTCTGCTCATGATTATTTTAGTCTAAACGACATGACCTTCCATGTCTTTTCTGCACAGGGCTCAGATCACTCACACCAGAGCATAGGGGCTCTGATGCTTCCCAGGCCTTCACTAGCAAATCCCTTCAACCCTTTCTTCTCTTTTACGTGACTTTTTTCCTTTCATCTCTCAATTTCCTAATATTTTCACCTATTCTCAAAAGAATGTGTGTTTGACTACTGAAAAAAATTCACATTCTTGAGGCAAAGATATACATGGAAATAATTCCATCTAGATTAACAACTCTTAGGACGGGAGAGATAATAATCTTTGGAGTTGAAAAGACCTGATTTGGAGGCACGGCTGTGCCATTCACTATGTGGCCTTTGGAAATTATTTAATTTCTCTGTATCCCAGTTTTTAAAAATAACACCTTTCTCCACAGGAAGTACTAAATCAGTTAATACACAAAGAATATTTAGCATACTTCCTAGCATATTAGTGCTCAATAAGTTATTAGTTATAATAAATATTATATGTATATATAACGTTAAGTGAATATTTAGAGAAATACACTTTTGCAATGAACAATTTTTTTAATCTTGAAATCACCTCTGTTATAATAAAATGCTAAGCACTATCACCTTATGTTGAATCAGTTATTAATACTTTAGTATAAATCGGTTGCAATAATGACTAGTTACTTTGGGAAGAGAGCCTATGAGCGAGTGTTCAGCTGAAGATATCAGGTTGGAAACAAGAAGCAATTCAAGGAAAACAGTATTGAAATGGCAAACCTATGGGAAAAAAATGTGTGTCTATTCAAGTTATGGTGGCCAAGTTTTGAAGGATTCTTATGGGGAGCTGGTTAAAACAAACGTGTAATGACTGGTGTAAAAAATGGGTTCAGAAGTTACTGATGTTGGGGTTTAAGTATGTGAAATAATCACTCCTCCATTCTAAGTTCTCAAACTGTAGGAGAGGATCAGCACTACTGCTAAAGTTGAATTGCAGAACACTGCATGGACCCAAAACCAACTGGATTTCTCATTCTAGCCCTTGACTAAATATTTCACCCAGGCCCAGACCTTTTGCCGACCACCCACAGATCTTCCTTGGCATTGGAAGATTCCACATCTCAGTATGTTTGCTTCTCTATTTGCTATAGGATTGGCAGAAACTAAGAGGAGAACAAATGTGTCTTACAGCATTGGACAGAGAGGGAGAGAGAGTTCTAGATGGCAGAGCCTTGCATAAGCAGCAACCAGGGAGCACCTAGTTTATGGAAAACAGAGTGATGGTTCTATTGTTCTCTCATGGATAATGTTAATTGGGATGAACTTTTACAATTGTTCTGTCTCATGTCTAGCTGCTGCCAAGACTGTCTTTGATCAATGCTTGACAGAATTAGTTCTTGAGAATATGAGAATGCTTTCCAGCTGATGGTTCTCTAAGATCTGGCAATAAGAGAACATGCTTTAGAACTTTTCAATGGGGTTGAATTTGAGAAGGTCAGAGGATAGGGTACAGTATGGTAAATTCAGTTTACCTGAGCGTATGGAGGAATATTAAAGGAATATAAATAAGTGGGATACATACAAAGAAAGGAGGAGTAGAAGGGCCCCTATGGTAATTTTCTAACTCCAATTACCAATATGACCTCTATGTTTTATATAATTTTCCTTTCTGGGATTATTGAATTGTAAGTGGAAGGATGAAACCTTTTATTCTCCCCTAACAAGGTGGGGTGGAAGGTGTCATGTTGTATAAGAGTTTATTGAGGATCTGGCAAATAGTGATTTTGGAATTTTGTCCAAATCTTTGCTCAGCAGAGGGAGGCCCAGAGCTGAGTTGGCTGTTTACACTGGAAAGGGTAAGCTACATATCTCTGCATAAGAAAGTAGAAAATTAGTTTTTCTCCTGTGTGGATGTTGGCAGAAAACAGAATGAAGTCAAGTGGAGCTAGGAGATAAGTAACTGAACAGCATGGCAGAATGACCAAAGAATTTAAGAGCGGGGATGTCTAATCAGTTTTGTTTTTCTTGATTGAGAAGGAGATGGAGATGATCAGAACATGTGACACTCCAAGGGAGTTGCAATTGTCCTAAGAGGGTCGCACCCTCCCTGAATTCCTGTTTTCTTAAACCTTTTGTACTGACTTTGACACGTCACAATGCTGCATTTTACCTGAGCCCTGTGCTTGAGGCAAGCAGTGAAAGTTAAAAAACTCTCCGCTCTTTTTGTCTTCTAGGAAATAAGTAACCCCAAGAGAAAACCTTGCCCTTGTATATTCCAAGATAAGTTCCTTTGCATCCTTCCTCATGACTTGTAAAATTCACGGGTGACTCTTTGTTTACTCACCTCTATGAAACACTAGACCCTCTTCTTTTTCTTTGAGATATTTCTCAATAATGAATGTTTTCCCTATTGTAATAGCTTGCATAAAATCATATTTCATGCAAATATAACCTAGGGAAGGTTAACCGTCCTTAGGAAATTATACACCTACAAAATTTACACTTGTAACTCATTGTCTTAACTGTCCTGTGCATATCTGTCTTTCAAAGAAAGGTCATTTTTTTGTGCCATGACTTGGATCAAATTGGCCCTCTGGGCAGATACTCGTTTACTCCACCCAGATAGAGCCCTCTGTGAGTCCCTTGTGCTCTGTCCTGAATGGCCATCTGAGGACTCAGTCCAGAGTGGGTCTAGCTCCTGGTTCTATTTTCTGAACTCTTGTCCACTGGTAGAATAAGATTTTGATTTTGATTCTTTTTGAGTACTTTCTTGATTTCTAGTGCTGGTTTCTTTAGGTTTTATTGTTTGAACATTTGGTGATCTTTGTAAACAGATTAATAGTTTGAAGAAATTTTATTTCTATTGGATAAAAGACAGCAGAGAATCTGGTTTGTTAGTCTTTTCTCTTTTTCTATTTTGATGTCAAATCAATTAAGAATTTGTACCCACTGGGAACAAAACAACTCTTCTGTGAGTTTTGTATTTCTGTGTTTATGTTTGACCTATGGCTAAAACTTTAGAATTGAAATTATAAGCTTTTTTTCTCTGTATTGGTATGTTTTTAGGTTTGTGATATAGAAAGTCCTTCACCTTTCATAATGTGAATGTGTAACATTTTTCTATCTCTAAATAGTATCACTAAATTGGATTATAAAATTTCTTAAAAGACTTTTATTTTGATTGGTCTAGAGATAAAATAGTACTTACATAAATTGAATATTTCTAAAATTCTCAGATTAGGAAATTAAATCTCAAATATTTTCAGCATGAAAAAAAAGGTGTTTTTATAGAAACTAACTCAGAAATGTTTTAAAAATTCAGGTTTATGTAATTTTGGTAAATCTTTGGCAAATAAGACTAATAATTTTGGTTTAATTAAAAACAGATATTTCTTTGAGTTATCAGCATTAAGTATAACACAAATATATACTGTTATTCTACTTAAGTATGTTCTTAAAATTATACAAATTCATTCATATAACTAACATTACTTCTATTTAATGTCTATTATGAAAAATACGTATTTGTGTTTAACCAAATTGAGTTATTATTCTGGCTAACTTTATTTCAATAGTAATTGCTTTGTAGTTTAAAAGTTTTAAGATAGTTTTCAAGATATTTGGTAATTTGAAACCTTGGCCTTCAACCAATTAAGTTAATTAATAAATATTCTTTGGATACCTACATCATGTCTAGGTAAGACAGAGTACAGCAACATTAATTAGTAGGCATAATTTTAAGTTTGTATTGTTTTTTGCATCTTGTTTTATATGTGACAGACTCTTATCAGATCTTTATTGAAAATTATCACTAATGCATTAACTACAGCTATTTTAAATATTTTGCCAACTACAGATAGTTTTTTATGTTTTACTTTAACACTTTTTCAATGTACTTAAAATCAGCTACAGGCCAGAGCACTTTGTTTTCAATAAAAAACTGTTTTGGAGACTTGTGAAAAAAGATTATAGACAGTACTTTTGAGTACAGGCTTTTGATGGCATTTAAATAACTTGAAGACCAGGATTTCTGGTCTTGGCTGAGTCAAGATTTCTAGAATTCTAGCCAAGAAGCTGATGAGTTTATGAGACTAGTAACTCAAGATCAAGCAGAATAAAAATTAATTACATAGGCTTAAATGAACTAATTAAGGCTGACTATGGATTTTGTTTGGAATACTGTTGATGTTTTAATGTTCTCTTTTCTGGATATCTGAAGAACTGTTTTCCATTTTCTTTGAGTTATCTATAAATCATAAATATTTAGTAGAATATGCTCTTCTAAACTGAAACGAAACATTTGTCAACATCTTTTTCTCCCTGCCTGACTAGTATTCTTATTTTCAGGCTGATATAATTATTTGCATGGTCGTCTCAACAAGAATCTGTTCTTGCTATGAGGACATAATTGAAATCATTGATTATGCAACCAAGGTCTTACCTGGAATGCCATATTTGATAATGATGCTCATTTAATCAGCTATGACCAGAGAGTTTTAAAGAACATAGCTTGACTTTATGGATCCAATTCTTACAAAGCCCTTTTGGAAAAACTGAACTAGTCCCTGCTTATGAGGTTCCTAGCTTTATAGATGAGTAAGGAAGTTGCTTTCTTATTGGTCTAGAAAGCAGTAAATGAAATATTCAGCATCTGGTTTGTCTATACCCTGCACATTCTAAAAAAAAATTTAGTCCTTGCCCTGGCTCCTGGGAAGTAATCTCTAAGCTCTTGGAATACCCTGGCTGATGTAAGCGTCTTCGTTTACCTGGGGGCCTCTGATCATATCACATAGTCTATGAAACAATGTGACCTATACTGGGGACCTTGGGCCATGTGGTATCAGCTTGACTTCTGAAGGGGCTGGAGGCTAAGGTCAGTCACACACATAGTCCACCCTGCCTGTGTGACTGACCATTGATAAAAACCTCAGGTACAAGGCTTGGGCAAGTTTACTTGGTTGGCAGTGCTCCATGTGTCGCCACCCACTGTTTCTGGGAGAGTTAAGAGCTGTCTGTAGGATTTCACCAGGAGAGGACAACAGAAAGCTATACATGGTGTCTCCTGGAGCCTGCCCTGTATTCCTTTTCCCTTTGCTATTTTCAGTCTGTATCCATTTACTGTAATTAACCATGACTTTTCTGAACTCTATGAATCCTTTTGGTGAATCACTGAACCTGAGTATGATATTGGGGATCATCACACCACCTCACATCACCAAGGAACTTAGAATATTTTGGGAACCTAGAGAAGAAAGGAATTCTACCAAATTTATAAATACTGCAGGTGAAATCTGGTGGAGAATTCTTGGCTTGGCTTCCTAGCATCAAGAGGCTTTCAAAATTCCAAACTGAGAATCTGTATAAAAATGTCCAGCAAAACAAATTTAGGAAGACGTATATGGTAAATTACCATCCTTATTCACTCATGTAAATAATAAGACTAAATCTAGTAAGACCATTCTTATTTTATGATTAAGAATAAACTTTTTTTGATGTTATTTTATATCAAATGAGGGGTGACTGTAGGAAGAAATTTTGTGTTTCACTGGAAAACTGTGCATCCTCTCTAAGTACACACTCTGTTCATTATCTTTGAGCTATTTCGTACCTCTTTTAAAATGTGGGTAAATAATAGGTTTTCAAACTCTGTCTTGTCAGTGGAGTTTTGATTTCATCTCCATCTGTAGAAAACAGTTTTGGTGACTAACTGTAAATTGAACTGGATCTGTTAATTTGCTCAAATTGTCAATCATTACTAAATTTTTAATTCTTCCAGTTTCTTTCAAATCTGGCTACAATTCATCAAAATTTTCAAATTTTTCTTCCTCCTATCTGGCTTGGCATCAGAGAGAACTAAAAAATTAACTACTAAGATTTCTATCGGGACACTAGGTTGCCTGGTAGCTGGCCCTTTTTTCCAGGATCTAAAGAAGCCCCAGAGCTAAACCTTGAGATTTGATGTAATTCACAAAATCTCAGGAGACCACACAGAGACCAGAATTCTCCTATGACGAATCACTGCCTGGACCACTTTGGAAGTTTGGTAAAATGCTTGCTGTGGTTATGCGTGCCCTTACATGAGAGGTAACCAAAACCACATAACTGCAAGAGCATCACTATCCTAGCTCAACAGCTTCATGAAACTCAGTGAGTGGTGCTGTATAATTGACCTCTTATAATGAAGTAATTACCACCTTGTCCTTGTATATTCCAAAATAAGATCTACCTCTATTTTGCCTTATGACTCTCGTAAGATTTGAGGATGAGTCCTTTCCTCAAAGGAAAGGTCCTCTTCCCTTTCCTTAAGACATTTTTTTTTTATTTAATGAATGTTCTCCTGATTGCAACAGCCTGAATAAAATACTCTTAATTGCCCACTGCATTTTGTTTTTCACAAAAATTACAGACATGGCTCTGTGCGCACGTGTGTGTATGTGTGTGTGTTGTGTAAATCAAGGAAGGGAACTGATTTTCACTTTTTTTCTTAATTAAAAAGTGACAAAGGAACAGTTGCAAGATGCAGGGAGAATAT
This sequence comes from Pteropus alecto, assembly GCF_000325575.1. Lineage (NCBI taxonomy): Eukaryota > Metazoa > Chordata > Mammalia > Chiroptera > Pteropodidae > Pteropus > Pteropus alecto. Next base: position 2,902,469 of record NW_006433378.1, on the reverse strand, counting down.
TAAGTATCGGAATAAAGAAGAAATCAGAGTGAAGTGATCATGAGCATTAATCTCCCAGGGAATTCTCTGGAATCCCAGAGAGGACTTCACAGCAGTGCTTCTCAGGCTTTAATGTGTGGACAAATCTTTGGAAACTTGTTTAAATGCAGATTTGGATTCAATAGAGCTGGTGTGGGACCTGTGTTTTCGCTTTTTCTTCCAGGTGATGTTGATGTTATTGTCTGTAGCATGCACTTTGAGTAGCAAAGCTCTACAGGACGTCGAATGGGGCTTGGAGCTTTTCTAGAGCTCAGTGATGACCCCAGCTGACACTGGGTTATATAATCCACGTAACGATGCCAGTTTGTGTTTGGTCACTCTGTACATTTTCAGAGAAACTTAGATCTATAGCATAGAGAGACCACTCTCCCGCTAGTCTTAGGAGGAAGAATAGCTAGCTGACTTGCAGCTTTGTTCCCAGGAGGTAAAATTAATAACCACAACAAAAGGTGGTGACTCCTTTCAAGGCTATATCATAATAGGTAAGATCAGTCAATAAGAGAACAGATTTCCAAGCAATCAGCTTGATGCAGTATATCACATAAATTTATACCTCATAAACTGTATGATATAAATAGTTTTAATAGCTGCAGCCTTTACAGAGTTTTTAAAAGTAGGGTGGTTAACACTGCAATTTTTAAACAAAGGCAAGTGTAGACTTTAGGTCTCCTGAAGCCTTAAAAACAAGATGAGGAACTGGTTTTCATAATATGGAGCTACAAGCAATATTAATATTTAAACATTTCTCTGCACATGCAAAATTATTTTGTCTCTAAAAGTATAATATCATCTTGACTTCTTATGTATTTGTGGCTCTCTAAATGCAGATTTTTTTTTTCCACTTAGATCCTGCCCCATTCAATTACACACCCAGGCAGCAGATACTATACTCATCTCCAGGATAAATTCCCATTAGAAAGCATGAGATTGAATTTACAGTGCAGCTTGAACATTCCTAGCACAGATTATACTTTCGAATTTACAGCATACTGTTTCACATGAAATGACTGAATTACAAATGCATTACAATGAAGCTGATTCCTGTTGTGCCCTGACTGCGACCGCTTTTGGGGACTTGGGAAATTCACACCAATCTGTACATTGGTATTAACCTTGATGCAAAACAGTCCCTGGTGTCTAGATTCCAAAAAGTTTTGAAAGAGTTATATGCATAAACCTGGTTAACAAAAATGAAAGTTTGTGCATATAAGTTCTCTACCAAAATTTAGAAATTATTGCCTCAGTTAGTTTATACATATGCCCACCACCTTCAAATCTAGTAGAAAATGATGACTGCTATTGTCACACTTTTCACCAAGAGGAGATTGAATTGCAATGTGCTGCAAAGAGAGAGAAATATACTAGACATGCTTAAATAATTTTAATGGCCTAATGAGATGGAGAAGGTGAGTGTATTTAATCGTGCAATGAGTAGCCACATCAGTACCCTTTATCTGTAGAGATGCAAGAGAGTGTGTGTGTGCATGTGAGTGTGTGTACACAGGTACATAAAGGTCAGTTAAACTGTATCCGGGATAGTAGGGATAATAGGAGTAATTTTTTAAAATTTATTTGCGATCCTCAAAAAAATAGGTTAAAAGCAATTAAAGATTCTATTTATACATTTCTATTTACACATTTAAAAGGAAGAATGATTAAAAAACAAATCTCATTTACTTAGACTCATGTATATAGAATTCAAAGAATGCAGATTCACCCTTTTGTTCCCAGTATAGGAATCACATTATATAAGCTTAGCAGTTACACAGTAGTATTATTCCAAGTAAATTTTCAGTAGATCATCTGTATTAAAGATTAGCTAAAAAATAAAAGAACAAAGGAAAAACATAACTGTGGGGCATTTTACTTTCTTGTGATAATTTGGCAGTCATGTAGATTGATACTAACAAAGTAAATCAATGATTATAGCACTTGTTATAGTTCTCCCTCAGTTCTACTTTTTTTTAACCTCTCATTTCAAAATTTTCTTTGTCTCCCAAAACAATATATTTTTGAATTACACTGGTTTCTAGACTCACTAAAAATATTCCAGAAATACAAACAATGCTATGGAGTTTGATGTATCTATCACTAAATTTATGGTATGCTATTTCACATGGATTCCTGAAATCTGGTTAGCCAGTATTGCCCTCTGTGGTTATTCCAGACTTTTACAAACTCTCAAGTTCTCTACATAGCCCTTATCTTCCTCTCTTTTAGAAGATGCTCATCTAATTCATAGAAGAAATGGTGGCCAATTGGGAGCACTGCCTCAGCTTCCTGCAGTCACATTCTTTACATCCTTCTCTATGAGTCAACTAAAGAGATGGTGTCCTATTCAAGGCTAATATTTTAAACTTTATTATCTTGTATTTGTAATAAGACAATCATACTGTGGATTAAAAAAGGAATTCTATGAAAAGTAACCTCAGAGGGTAATCTGATCATAAATTCTTAACTGGGCAGGTCATGGTGGGGAGTCAGGCCCCAGGCCTATAACTTTTTAGGAAAAGGTTTATCTTTGCCGTAAGCAAGCCCTGTCGATTGTTTCTGTGCATCTAGGTTAACACAGTTTTGAAATAAGCCTCAACAACCAGCAAGAGAGCACATAATCTTGTCTACCATCCTGTAATCCAATATCTGCCTTGGTTCTTCCATCTCTATAGTCTTCCTTACTTTCTCTTCTTCATCTCAAAGGCTTAAAAGAAGCTGCAAAACTGTTACTCTCTGGAGCATTTGAAATCTTGCTTCCTGGTATAGGTTGTCGGTTTGCTCAAATGAACACATAAAAATTATTTACAGGTTTGGATGTTCTTACGTCAACAATAGAATCCTCAAATAATAACAATTTTATTTTCCTTTTCAATATTTATGCCTCATATTTCTCCTGTCTTATTTTGCAATAACTATAATCTCCAGGATAATGTTAAATAATGGTGTTTCTGAATTTAATGCAGCCTCTTTTAATATTTCACCATTAAATATGATGTTTTCTTTAAGTTAATTTTCTTCTACCTTATTTATGTTTATTTGATTTTTCTTTTATCTGGCTTCTCTAATTGAATTCTGCTTTGTGTATTTATTTTTTGTCTTCCTTACTTTTATTAAATTCATTTTGGTCTACCTATTTACTCTGGGTGTTATTTGAGCTACGTCTCACAGATTTTGATATGTAGTGTTTTCATTGTCATTCATTTAAAACAGTTTATAATTTCATTTAGAATGATATTTATAATTTTCTAGTAGATAAATATTTGTGTGGGGGAGGAGTCTTATATTTTGGTCAGAATATATGGCCTTTGCAGGGGTTCAGAGTGAAGCACCCCAAGATATACCTCTGAGATCTTTGTTTTCAGTTAAAGGCAACCAAGATCCTGTGGGTTCAAGAGAGACTTCTTCTGTCCCCATAACTACCTAGCAGAAGTTGAATTAGGGACCTTGTTCATCCATAATAAGAGTTAATTACCAGAAATAACTTTTTATGACCTATCTGTAGAGCAGGGCAAACATCTAATTACTAAACGTTTGTTCTTATCATCCGGCAATGACACCTTTGAAGCCCCAAGGTACCTTAGCTCATCCTAATTTTAACTACTATACCTGAATCTATCATGTATTGGGGCCTCTGACTTTCTTTTGTATGCAGGTGTGGATGAAAAAAAGGGGTTCTATGGAAAGTTACTTCATGGAGTGATCTGATCATAAATTCCTAACTGGGCAGGTCATGGTGGATAACTTTGCCTTAGGCATATAACTTCTTAGTAAAAGATTTATCTTTGCCTTAAGCAAGCTATGTCCATTATTTCTGTGCATCTAGCTTAACACATCTTTGAAATAAGCATAAGCACCCTCAGGAGAGCACACGATCTTGTTAACTATCCTATAATCCAATACCTGCTTGGCTTTCCCCTACCTTCATATAATCTTACATTCCCTCCATAATTTCAAATGTATATAAGAAACTACAAAAATTGTTATTCCCAGGAGCATTTGAGATCTTGTTTCCCAGCATATGTCATTAGTTTAGCTCAAATAAATTGCAAATATTTTCTATAGGTTTGGATATTTCTTACATTGACACACGGTTCCTATACATACTTATATATAAATTTGGCTATTTTCTGTTGTTAATCTGTCTCAAGTCTATTTGATCATTAGAACAGCTTAAAGAAACTTGAGGGTAGAGAAAAGTTTCTTACTCCCCCAAACCTTAATAATTTTTGTGTTTTAGAGTTTAAAATGTTGTTTGTGCATAAAGGGAAGAAAAATTTGTCTCTCTAAAATGTGTCTCTCTGGCATGAGGATTGTTTTATTTTTAAGAAACAAAGACTCAGGAAGAACCTTTGACCTCCCCCCAAAGAATTTAAGGTAGAAGACCTATTTTGGAAAATACTATCACCATAGATAACTATTGTATCATATGAACTAGTTGAGGCAGACAGGGACATCAAGGTCCATTTGATCAAAGTTTTCTGTGTCCTATAGTCTCTAGATGGCCCAGCAAACATTTGTTTCCTAATCATTAACTCTTTTCATCTCCATGTCAACTGCCTTATTGCCCTTAGACCCTTACCTCCTTCTCCTCAGTCCAGAGTGGCACATGTACCTTATTTTGCCTACTGTCTTTGGAATTTTTCATGCTTATGTGAATTCTCCAAGTGTATGTATTAAATTCGATTTTGTCCTATTAATTTGTGTCGATGTACAAAATGTCTATACCTATAGAGAATTTTTATGAGTTTATTTGAGCCCAAACTGAGGACATATACCAGGTTTCAAGATCTCCAATTCTCCAGGGAATAAATTTTGCATTTTTTAAAAGTGCATTTGTGATTAAGGAGGGAACATAAGGAAGATTACAAGAAGGTGAGGAAAGCAAGGCAGAAGTTAGATTACAAGATAGTTAACAAAATTATGTGTTCCCTTGAGGGTAGTTATGCTTATTTCAAAGATGTGTTAACCTAGATGCAAAACAAAAACAAAAACAAAAACAAAAAACAAGGGACGGAGTTTACTTAAGGCAAATATAAACCTTTTACTAGGAAAGTGATATGCTTGGAGCCTGACTATGCATCAGGACTTGCCCAGTTAAGAATTTATGATAGCCCTGTGAGGTTACTTTTCAAAGAACCTCTTTTTCCTCCACATCTGCCTTATGTCATTTTAATTATTCTGTTAACCAAAAAGGGAAGCCCCCTTCTCATGCATAAATATATAACCAATTGTTGTATGTGTCATGGACTTTCAAAAACCCTTATAGTTCAAGACCTATTATTTAACTGGATCCTTCCCATGAGTTAATGCCCAAGTCACAGTTTTCTTAAAACTCTTCCAGGACTTTGGAATCCTCTTCTAGATATGCAGTCTCTCAACTTTTAACTTGCCAAGGCTCTTGAAAGAGTGAACACTTGTTGAGTCTGCTTCCACATTTTCCATTCACTTTTCAATGTATGGCAATCTGTCTTTTATTTCTCAAAAGTACCCCTGCTTACTACTAATTTCATAATTACCTCATACAATGGACTCTTCTCAGTTCTCTTCCAGCTGGTTTCAATTTGCACCCAAATTTTAGAGAATAAAGCTTTATAATCAATTGTCCACTCTAAGAATATATATCCTCTTTTATAAGTCTCATTTTAGAGAGAGATTAATTAATTTCCATAAACCTTGAAACAATATGATGTAACAGGAAATGGAGAAACAATAGTTGATATATTTCAGTTGGAGAGATAAAGGAGTCGAATGTTAAACTTTATCTATAGCCCTAGAGGTAACCTAAGTTATTGTTAAATCCTTACTGTATGGTTTCAGATCTTCATGAAATAAAGTGAAATAGCATGCTGGCTCCCACTGCCATACATCTCCTTGCTCTTGCACAGGTCATGTATGTTGGGAGCAGGGGGCAGAGGCAAGGTTGGAGCTTCGTGTCAATCTGACCAGCCCTCAGTCATGCTTTGTCCTTAAGCAAATGGGCTTAGTCTGCTCAGAGTGCCTTTGTTTCCACAGTTTCCCTGATGGCTCCATTTGTAGTTGTCAGGGAGAAAATATAACTTCACTTCTACTTTTCCAAGTTCTTCCAGCTATCTAATAATCAAATTTATATGAGACAGATTAACAGGGGAAGATAATCAAATTTATTACTTATTTTTATATGGGAGTTTCATATGGGACCAGAGGACGAATAGGGGAGTTGAGGCTTACATATCATCGTGAGCTGAAGAGAAGGGAGAAGGGTTTGGTTTCAAAGAGCAGGAGGAATACACATGGAGATGAAAAAGCGAGTGTTTGGCAAACAGTGGTTGCTGAGCCATCTTTAACAATGGGGCACAGAGAGCACTTTGATCAGCGAGGCCCTGCTAGGTGCTTTCTTGTCTATCACACCTAGTTCATATTAAATTATAGTTATCTATAACGATAGCTTCCTTCCTGGAGCAGTTCCTCCATCTAATTCTTTTAGGCAGTTACGGGGAAGTTCAAAGGTTTTTCCTGAGTCTTTTGGTCCTTAAAAATATCCAGCTGAAAATAATCAATATTCTAAATTAAGGCATATTTTAGTGTGGCAAAACTCTGCTCCCCCCTCACAGTGTTACTGGACACCACACATTGCAGGTACTCTTCTGATGTCAAGTTTTTCAGCACCAGGACTGTTGGGGGTGGATGCAGAGCCCAGAGAGGAGCCAGAAATAGCTGTGTAAGACACTGCAGGGTCCAGCCTTTGGGTTTGATTGATGCCTTGGGATTAGGCAGAGAAGGACCAGGAGGACACAGAAGGGAGTTCAGAAGTCTGAGCACCAATTTAGAAAACTGTCTCACATAGCTGAAACAGCTGGGGAAACCAGGCAGAAAAATAGGTACTGGTAATAAAAAAAATCCTTGATTCTTCAGCAAATTTGCCATCTAGTCAGGAGCTTTTTATGTGCTCCTGCTAGGTAGAAAGTATTTATACCCCACTCCACCTCATCCCAATATGGAGGGTATAGAAGGAAGGGAGTGAGAAAGCAGAAACTAAAGGCAGAGCTGTAATGTCACAGTGTTTTCCGAGTTTACGTTGAGAGAAGTATTTCTCATTTCTTTTTCTTCTCTCATCATCTTCAGAGCAGCAGAGGTCATTTTTACATAAATTTCTCTCCTCTTGAGTGTAGAAATGTTGATAGAACTTTTGAAGATGTTAATTTCAAGTGTTTCACGTCTCCAAACAGCATAAACAACACATGAATTAGATTACTATATGGAAAAATGACAAGTTTTTCCTCCTCCTTACATTGAAGTCAACAGGATGCAGAAAAATCTATTGTTACTTGTTACTGCTATTTTGCACATTAAAAATAATGGAGATAAGAAAAGTTGGGGTCAAGCTGGGCTTCTGTTCTCCAGTCCTTCCCTTTCTCAAGGTTGCTGTGTTACTCTTTCAGGGTAGACTTGAAAAGTATCTGCTGACATTTGGAAAAAATGAGATTCTTTGTTATAAATCATGTAAGCACAGTTCTGCTGCTTTTCTTTTTTTCCTCCAAGAAAGTGAGAAAACAGAAATTTACCAGGTTAAAATGAGATTTAACAGAATCTTTGACAATTAACAGCTCAGTAGTTAGATCATAATTCCGTGCTTCTTTTCTTTCTGGGGAAATAACCATCAACCTTGAAGCTGGAACCTGTTACAAAAGGTAAGGCTGAATTTACGGACTGGGAGTTGGAATATATGTGTGGATGAGTGTTTTTGTTATAATCTTTGGTGACATATATAATTATTACGTAGTTTCCTCCTGCACTTTTCTCATTTTCTTATTCCAACTTTTCTCAGCTCAAGGTATTTTTGTTAGGTAGCTAGTCAAACATGAGTGATGGTGGCGGGGGGGCGGGGTGGACAAAAGAATAGGGGCCCAGTCTAGAGATGGCCCAAAGAACACCCCCATGGCAGTAGAATTCTAGGTAAGCACATATGCACTGGGCAAAGTTATATAGCAGTGAGGTGTCAGTTAAAATGACCTCACTTGCCAGTCACCTAGGAATGCCTTAGAAATCATTCCATCAAGGCCCAAATGTAAGGCAGACATTCTCACTTCTGGCCCCTTTTTGCCCTTCTCGGCCCTTCTTTTTGCCTCGTTGTTGTAGTTGTGATTATAGTGCTCTGTTGCAGCTCTCGTGGCTGGAACCATGTGCCTCATTGGAGCATTCTTTGTCTTTCTAAAATATACTTTTAATAAAACTATTAAATCTCAATGACCTATGATTCTTCACTGTGTCATTTGAGGAAGAACCAAGGGAAAATGCTACGTACACATCTATGCCGTTGTTATCCATCTCCTTCCCCCGCTGCCGTTAGGGCGACATTGAACTCCGATCGGCCCCGATGGTGACATTTTCAACTGGCCATTATACTTTTGTGCTCTGAATGATTATAATAGGGCAATGTGGCAGGATAGAAGTGGTTGTGGGAATAGACACATTTTTATTTTAGCTTTGTGTTGTTGCCACCTGCCATATTGAAAACCATTGTCAAGACTGATTCTGATTCAGAACAGGGAATTTGAGTGACAGGGGATGGCCACTGCACTGAGAAAAGGGGATCCTTTGGTGGAGTGTGGAAAGAATTCAACACACACGCCAAAGTTAAAGTCAAAAGGAAAATTTATTAGAAAAGGAGTAACACTCCATAGAGAGTGTGGTCTCCTCTCAGAGGCAGAGCGTGAGAGGGACCAAGAGAAACCTGGACAGTGAGAGAGACAAAGAGTAGCGAGATAAAGACAGTGAGGGACTCTGAGTGTTCGGGTATTCAGTTTATATATCATTCTTAGTTCCTGTGAGTTACAGTTTGAAGACTTTGTTTACCCATCTCATCTGATATGAGCATACAGTGAGTAAGGGAAAGGAGTAGAGCATGTACCATGAAAGGCCTGCTGGCAGTTCCCAGCCTTTAATCTATAGGTTCCCTATGGTTTTAGCCATAGGGAATGAACTATTTTATTTGTGTAGGGCAGCCACTTAAAGACTGTTTTTTCCTGTTTTAGAATTTAGAAGAATTTAGAAGGTAGAAGAAAAAGTATTCATTTTATTTTAGCCCCCACGATGTATTGGATTAAGTATATCAGCAAAGTTAATTTCATCTATTTCTTTTTATCTTTTTAAATGTGGCTACTAGAATATTTAAGATTACATAGGGTGCTTATATTTGTGGCTCACATTACACTTCTATTGGATAGGGCTGATCTAAGGTATTTGTTACAATAGCATGTTCCTATATTCCATTCTCAGAGATCCTGATTGAAGTCTAGCATAAGGAAGCAGAAATCTGCATTTTTAAACAAATATCCCAAATGTGATCTAAGAACCAAATTTTGAACAAAATAAAACTGGAGTATGAGTAGTTATAGAAACATACAACTGAGTAATAAGTGAAGAATCTATCTCAGTCCATTCAAGCTATTATAACAAAATACAACAGATGGGGTATCTTATAAACAACAGAATTTATTTCTTATAAATCCTTAGGCTTGTAGTCGGAGATTGGGGTGCCAATATGGTTGGGTGATGGCTGTCTTCTGAGTTGCGAACTTCTCGTTGTATCCTCATATAGCAAAAAGAGCAAGGAAGCTCTCTGGGACCTCTTTTGTAAAGATGAGATTCCACTTACGGGGCCTCTGTTCTCATGATTTAATCACCTCCTAAAGGCCCCACACTCTAATACCTTGGCCATTAGGTTTTTTAACATATGAATTGGGGGGTGGGCATAAACATTCAGACTATAACAATGTTTATTTTTATTTTATTATTTTTTTTAACATTTTATTCTTTTATTCTCCCCCTCCCCTCTTCCCTCTTCTTTCTGGTAACCTCTAGTCCATTGTCCATGTCCATGAGTCTCTATTTGTCCTGTTCATTTGTTGCTTTTAGGTTTATATCCTACATATGTGATATCATGTGATTTTTAACCTTTACTGTCTGGTTTATTTCACTTAGCATGATTATCTCGAGGTCCATCCATGTTGTCACAAATGACAGTATTTCATTTCTTCTTATGGCTGAGCAATAGTCCATTGTATATATATATATATCATAGCTTCATTAGCCAATTATCTACTGTAGGGCACTTCGGTTGCTTCCATGTCCTCGCCACCGAGAATAATGCTGCTATGAACATCGGTGTGAAAATATCTTTTCGAATATTAGTTTTCAAGTCTTTGGGGGTAAATACCCAGTAAAGGGATTGCTGGATCATATGGAGAGTTAATTTTTAGTTTTTTTGGGAACCTCCATACCATTTTCCATAGTGGCTGTATCAATTTGCAGTCCCCAGGTGTGAGATGGTATCTCATTGTGATTTTGATTTGCATGTTCCTAATAGCTAGCGATGTTGAACATCTTTTCATACGTTTGTTGGCCATTTGTATGTCCACTAGGGAGAAGTGTCTGTTCATGTCCTCTGCCCATTTTTTTGATTTGTTGTTATTGAGTCGTATAAATTCTTTGTATATTTTGGATATTAGGCCTTTATTGGAGGTGCTGCTTGCAAATATATTTTCCTATTCGGATGGTTGTCTCTTTACCTTGTTGATGGTTTCTTTTGCTGAGCAGAAGCTTTTTAGTTTGAGGTAGTCCCATTTGTTTATTTTTGCTCTTACTTCCCTTGCTTTTGAGGTCAAATTCATAAAATCCTCTTTAAACCAAGGTCCTTGAGTTTAGTTCCTATGTTTTCTTCTCTGCATTTTATTGCAGACTATAACAGTGTTTAAATAAAGAATAGTAATGGCTATGATAGGAGAACAGCCAATGTTTTGTACAATGCTATATTGAGACATTTACTTGAAGGGCGGTGAGTCAAAGTAGGCTTTTTAGAAAATACCCTGTCTTGAATGCTGAAGAAGAGTTATTCAGGTGATGGTGGGGGTCTTCATTTCAAGAAGAAGGATCAGTGCAAAGGTCAGAGATTTGAGGGGGGAAGCTTGGTACACTACAGAACCCCAAATTTATAATATGGTTGAGAAGAAAGAATAGATGTATGAAAGAATGAGAGATGATTCTAGAAAAAGAGACAGTAGCCAGTCATGAAATACTTATAAAATATGTTAAGGGGTCTGGATTTTATCTTAAGATAATGGAGAAAAAGTGAAGAGATTATAAAGAATGAAGTGGCATTAAAAAATGGATAGTAGGAATATCTGTAGGCAGAGATATGTCAGTTATAAGGTTGTCATGGAACCCAGATATGAGAATATTCCCTTGAAATTAGTGGGTACAAGTGCAAGAAGAAGAAATTTTAAAAATTGAGGAATATTTAAGAAGAAAAATCAATAGGATTTGAGATTGATAGGATATATGAAGATGAGATAGAGGGAGAACTCTAAGATATGAAAACGCTAAAAATATCTAGACTCAGATTAAAATGTACATAGTTAATTAAGACAATAGTTATTAAGATTAAAGTCTCCCCCAGAAAGATGTTTGTGAGAATGAAGGAAATAATATGTATGAAATTTAGGGACTTAAGGTAAAAATTTGTTTGAGGCCTTAATGTCAAGTAAAGCTATGCCTTTCCTTCAGCTTTTGTTTGTTTTTAATCAAAACTGAATCTTATAATTTTGTCTCCTCTTTCTTGTGATGACTTGGAAATGTCAACCCAAATTTATGACCCTAGTTAGACCTATACAAGACAAAATGGTTCAAATATCTGTGCTCCAGTTTTACTAACAGAATTACGTTTTCTTTTCTTAAATTCCGTCAACTCTTACATTCTCAATTAATTTATTCTTTTGTGTTTTATGCAATATTAAACAATCTTCTTATGTGTGTGTATTTGCACAAAACAAGGTCTAAATAAATGTGGAATAATTTGACTTGGGAAAATGATGATATATAATATGAACCAAATATGTAATTATACATTTTTTTAAAACTATGAAAATGAAGAAGCGCGATCATAAAATTCCTTAGGAACTACATATTTTGCCTTGCTTAGTCTATGATACTTATCACTAATTTAACAATTGCCTCGTCTGTTGCATGTAGAAAGTTCTTCTAGGCTAGAAGAAAAGGCTCTCTATGGGAGTTTGTATTTGTTTCCCTTTGTATATTGCTTGTCAGATATGAGTTCATAAATTTATTTACTTTTTTTATGATGTGCAGTTCTCAAAGATGCTTTCTATTACCTACAATCACGTGAAATCTAGCTTTCAATAAAAATGCTATCAATCTCTTGTATTGATCTTTCTAAACGGAATGATAAAGTTATGCATTATTTTTTTCATATCTTTGTAGTCACATTGGGAATTTATTTTATATATATAGTAATAGGCCCTGACATTTATATGATAATTTCTATTTATTGCATCCATTATCTTCTACTCCAGTGATTTACAGAGTTCTGGAGAAATTGTTCTGAGGCTTTCTTCCTAAGCTAGGAAAGAGTATATATCCCAAACCAAATTATAAGGTGTTTCCTCAACATTTTTATTGCCACATTTTGAAATTGGTATGGAACATTGTTACAGAGGAGTTGAAATTGGTTCTGTGCTTTTAACTTTTATTTTATTAAAAAAGTATAACCGTTTGTTATGAAGTAATGTGTATGTGTGAAAATTCTAAGATCCTTCTCTGGTTTCTATAACACACTTGTTGCTTACTTCCATCTCCCTGACTATTCCTCTAAGTTTATTTTGCTGACTCTTTTTTCGTCCTCAGCTCTAAACTTGGCATTATCAAAGGCTCAGCCCTTGGAATTTTTTTTTTTTCCTTCTCTATCTACCTACACTATCTCCTTAGGCAATCTGTTATAGTTCTCTGGGTTTAAACACATCTGTATGATGATGACTCCTAAATTTATACCTCCAGTACTAACTTTTTCTTGAGTTTCAGACTTATATCTTCATCTGGCTTTCCCACAGACACCTCAAATGAACAAGTCCAAAAGAGAACTCTAGATTTGCTTTATCTTAAACTTGAGACCTTCCCATCTTTTCTATCTCAAAGTAACCTTGTCTACACCATTGTTCAGACCAGATCTAAAGACTCTTTTTAATTCTTCTCTTTTCCCATGTTTAAATGATGAAGATAGTGATAACCAACACTTATTGAGTACTATAGTATGTACCAGTCCCTTTTCTAAGGACTTAAATTTTATAAAATAGTCAAAATTATTATCTTCACTTCACAAACAAGAAAACTGAGCTACAAAAATTTGTGTAAACTTGCTCAGTAAGTGGTGGAGCTGAGATCCAATACACGAGAAAGGGCTGTTGGTTCCAGGTCTGAAGTCTAATCAGAATTTGTCCACTTACCTCTTTTCGCTACTAATAATGTAGTCTGTCACAATCCTCTCTACTGAACTACCTCAACATCAACCAGCTTCTACTTGTCCCAATTTAAACCATTTTACAATGTTCTTTTCTTATGTGTGTCAAGTTGAAACACTCCAATAACTTCCCATGGAACTCAAAAAGAAATCTAAGCTCTTCACATATTTCTGCATGATTTGCTCTCTGTCTTCATCTTCACATGAACCATTTTTCTTTCTCTCATCCCCTAGACTCTAGATGCCCAGATATTTTTAGTTTTTGAGAAAACAAAAGTTATTCATACCTCAAAGCCTTTCTACTTGCCAGTCCCTTTGTCTGAAATGATTTTTTTCTCTCAGATTATTTAATGTCCGGTTCTTTCCCAAAATTCAGGTTTCATCTCAATTGTTATCACCTTAGAATCAATGCTCAACCATAGCTCCTACCTTCCACTAGCTCACATGCTATCCTGTTATCCTGCTTTGTTTTCACTAGAGCACTTACTAGCACCTGATAGTACCTTATGGTTTGTTGTCACTGTTTACTGCCTCATCCTTGACTCTGCCTAGATTGTGAAGACTACATTGGCAGGAATTGTCAATAAGCTCACCCCAGTATTGTCAGTTCCAGAATATTGCATCATACAGAGTGTGCACTGAATAAACATTTGTTGTTGAATATGTTTTCTTTTCTTGAGAAGTTGTCCGATGTTGAATAACTGCTACTGCTGCTGCTGCTCTGGCTTTGCGGCCTGGACAAACTGATATCTTTGACACATCATCCCCAAGGAATTTTCAACTACAGTGAAACAATTTATAATTGCTTTGTCAACTTTTCAAAAATACAGCTCACCAGGGCTGGGACTAAGTCACAGTGAGTGAGGCACTTGCATCAGGTACCAAAAAAACTCCATGATCAAATAAATAATATTTTAATGCATGCCAATATTAAAAATAATACACTATTAAAAACTCAAATTGGCAAACAATGGCCCAAACTAAAGGCTTCTTGCTTTAGTCAATAAAGTTTTAAGCTCATGATGGGCTTTAAGATCTGTGAGTAAAGAGATTGTGCTTTGTTCTTCACTCTTTTCCCAATGCCTGCTTAGAATGGTGCTAGAAATATAATAAGCATTCAACAAATGTTTTGTGAATTACTGAATAAATTAATTTTATCTCCAAAGAAAAAAAATTATGACTACCTATCATGAGTAATGTGTTTTTTGCAATGAGCTAAAATAAAGTTTGAGATATGGCCTCTGTCCTCAAGATGGATTTAAAGATTATAAGGTGAATTTAAAATTATAAAACACTAGTCAAGACAAACCTAATCTTTAGCTTTCTGTGCTACTTTGAAGGCTTTTTCTCTGTCTCAATGTCATTGATACATTTTTTGTTTGTTTCCTGGAATCTATCTTTCTTCTTTCTATCTTGCTTTTTCTGTACCTAATCTCCTTTCCATTTTCTACTTCCCAGGACTAGTATAATATAATCATATGGAGAATATATAAAAGGGAACAGTAACCAATTTAATTTTCCTTCCTGGAATTAATGCTTCATAGGTCAAAATACTCAGCCCCAGTCCATCAAAGAGAGCTTATTCTTCTAACTTGATCATTTTCTAGTTCTCAACATCCATTCTGATGCTGACATAGCTCAACTCTGCATACTAACCATCTTTAAAGTTGAATCATTTCACTACAGCAGAGGTGATTCGTTGCCTTTACCACTACGTACATTAAGACTTTTTAAAAAATTATTGTATTTGACTTTATATATGTAGATGTACTGAGGGGTCTTTTTAAAATATCAGATGAAGCCTAAACTTCTCTTAAGTTAGAAGGTAAGCTTGTTATAATTTCTGTTCAGTATTTTATAGGCTGTTCAAATTCTTTGTTTCCTAGCATGGTATTTGACAGCAGAACATCAGGTATGATTATCAACTCAAGGATAAATTAATCCTAACAGCTTTACCTGCTGGGACCCCTTCTTTTGTCACCTCTCTCTGTGATGGAGAAGATGAAATAAATTAATTTCAAAGTATCTAATAACCGTAGAGTTAAAAATCTGCTGAGTTGATAGAGAGGTGAAGTGGGAATATACTGCTCCAGGGAAGATAAATTAACACAATATTTTTCAAAAAATAATTGGAGATATATATATATATATTCCAAAAAATAATTGGAAATATATATATATAAAGAGAGAGAGAGAGAGAGAGTCAGTCTTAAATGGTGCAAATAATATCCTGTAATTATACCTTGGAGATTGTATACTATGAAAATGATACAAAATGTGAAAAAACATATCTTCTTAAAGATAGCTGTCATTGCATTATCTAGAATGGTGAAAAATTAGAAGTAATCTAGATGTCCAACAATAAATAAACAATTGGTAAAAAAAAAAAAATTGTGATAAACCTGGTAACTGACTCTTAGGGTATACATCAAAATAATACTTTAAATATTTTATTAATCACAGGGAAAATATTCCTAGAAAGAGCCAGGGTACAAAATTATACATCAAATAAGTTTTTCAGTAAGTAAAAAAGAAATTACATAGACAAATTTCACCCAAAGGGAGATTTGCCAAAGAAGTAATAGTGATTGTTTCTGGATGATGAATCTATAGATAACGTTTTTGTTTATAGTTTTTTATATTTTCATATTTTCTACAGTACATATAGGCCTTTTAATATTGGGAGAAACAAACTGTTTTTATAAGTGCAGGGGCTCTTCCTTCAATTTGGGATTATTCTCTGGAGTTCTGTTCCAGTTATGACTGCATCCAGAACTTTAGGATTTCTCAGCTACCTAATAAACCAGAGAGCAGGATAATCTGGACACTTTATCCAGAATTTGGCTTGAGCTACTGTGTTTATCACGTGGTCCTCCTATGCCTGAGCAACTATTGTGGGGTTTATGAGCCCTGGAAGAGATGGCAAGTTAGAGTTGGAATTAGCTGCATTTTGATTTTCGTTATACAGATGTGGCTTTCATTGATTTTTATGGGAGATTTGTGCACATAATAGAGAGGAAAATGTCACTGATTTGTTTTAATTTAGCTTGAGCAGTAACCCTTTACTAATGTGACTTCTTCTAAAAGAGGCAATTGGCTCTTATTTTAGTGTTTTTAGCCATGGAAAGCATTGGCTTAGGTTCTTCTGGTCTTTTATTCTTATAGAACCCCTGTATGTACATACATAATAAAATTTGCTTATTTTCTCCTCTTAATCTGTCTCATGTCAATTTGATTATTAGACCAGCCATAAGAATTTTGAAGGTTAGAAGAAAAATTACTTTTCCTCCCCCTCAATTCAAAGGGGCTTCCTCAGTGATTAAAATGGGGAGAATCTCATGGTGACTTAAGTTAGACATGTAGAAAAAATGAGAGATGAATTCTTGTTGGGTTAGTTAATGGTTATTTTTGGCTTTTTTTGCTTGCTGCTTATTGCTGCCTGACCTAGTCTATCTTGACTGGTACTGAAATCTGTAACTACAATTGGAGTACCCTAAATTATGTCATGTTGGTTTAATGGTCAATTAAAAGTTTTTCTTTTTTCTCTGCCCATCTTATGTTTTCCAGCTTTAGCCCAATAAATTAGAGTGACAAAAGACAGATTAGCAAGAGAAAAACTAATAGCAGTTGATTATCATGTATTGCACATACACATGGGAGCACTCAGTGATGAGTAAGTAAATCAAAAGGGTGGTTAAAACTTGGGTTTATAAAGTATCTTAACAAAAGAACAATACATTTTTAGAGAAATGACAAGACCAAGGAAAAGACCTTGAGTTTCTAGGGTGGCAAGTTGTGTGAAGATAAATATGTGGGTGAACTAATGGAATATAAGGGCTAGTTAGTAAGTTTTGTTATGTAGATTCCTCTAGTGACATAACTGGATTGGTAAGGATCTAGAGTGTTTTTCTAGTGAATAGCTTCTGTCTTCTTGGTAGGAAGGAAAGGAAGGACATCTTTAAAAAGTTTATGTCCTACTTTTAGGCGTCTAGAGAAAGAGCAGAGAGCATTTTTTTTTTTTTTAAATCTGCTTCTTTTTAATTGTCTTAAGTTCAAAATAATCCTTGTGTCTAAGTGACATATTTTGGGCTATCATATATTAATGTATACTAATAATGTATATCACAAAGGTAGTTATTCTGAAACACTATTTTAGAAATAAATATATCTTTTAGTTATATGCCATTTAATAATGGAAAATATTTTCATTTTAACCCAGAAACAAAAATAGAAACATAAATAAGCAAAAAAACCATCTCTATCACAGCATTTTTTTTTTTTTTTTACAGTTTTTAAAGCTAGATCTGATTTACTTTTGTTATACTTATGAGAGGATTTTATTTTTTCCTGGAACACTATTTCACTACTCAACAGAGAAACAATGCCTTTTGAAGTTAGTGCTAATTTTTGAGTTTGACACAAGATGCTTCATTTTGAGAAAAATATTACAAAAACAGAATAGAAATTTGCATCTTTTAAATATAGCTCTTTGTAGCTGTTTGCTCCATACTTTATCAATTTTAAGGAAGTGAAAAAAATTAGACTTTCTATAGCAATCAGAAAATTTGTTTATACACAGCTGCAAATTATGTTTGAGAAAACAGAAACCATTTCATCAGAAGCTATATTTTACAAATAGCACATTTTCCTAGAGTTTAGCTGAAACATTAATATTTTTTCTGTAAACATGTATTTTTTTTTTCCTGTAAAAATGCATCGAAGGGGTCATTAACAGGAAATTATTTCCCTAAATTAAATCTCTTGAATAAAGTGTAACTTCAGGTTCTTGGGAGGTGGATTTTGATAACCAGGATTAATTAATTTCTCAGTGAAGGACATTTTTGCCCAAGAAATACTAACTACTGAATATGAAGTATGGATTTTAGAGGTAAACCTTCTATGTGAAGCTCCATTGGCACATTCCAAATCATCCAGACATGATTTATACGGGGCTTTTAGTCACAGTTGTCTTTGGAAACTACATTTCAAGTGGGAGTTGAAAATAAAGCTCAAGATTTTCCCCTTAGGAGCACTACAAAGCAGAGAGGAGATACAATAAAGAAATAAGAAACCAGGTCTGGGATCACGGGACTTAGTCCTGCTATTAAATGCCTTTCTTTATCTTACCTGTAAAATGAATGAATTGCATTATATGGTCTCTATAGTTCCCTTGAGCTCTAGTTTTATGACTATGAAACAAATAAGGTAGAAACTATAATAATAATAAAAAAATATCTTTATGCTATAAGTTGAAAATGAAACTATGAAAAGAGTTGTATGTTGAAAAACTTTGACTTCACCATGGATGCTTCTTATTAGAATTATTTGGTAATTCTTAGAATTAGTTTGTACCACTGGTGTTGATTACATTAAAACAATTACCTTAAGTTTAATTAATTCATTCTACAGCAAGAGAAAGCAAGAAATACCCCACTCAGATAAATGAAAAGGAATAAAGGGACTAGGGCCAAATATTAAAAACAAATCCTTAATTTAAGAGAGTTTTCAATGGATCAATTTTGTAAATAAAACTAACACTCTTTGACTTGATTTAATATAAGAGACCTAAGGGTAGAAAGAATCTACCTCATTGTCTAGAGTAGACACATTAGAATTAAAAAATATATATATCTGTTTAGGAGTCTGGCCATGATTTGTTTAGGGTGGAATTTTGTGACCTGAATAAAGAGTTGATGGTTATTATACTCAGTGTGAGCATAAACTAAATAGATTCTTCATATAGGTGACACAGAAAATGTTTACAGTATTTGTCTTCATGTATACAACTTGTTTGTATCCCTGAAAAGAAAAAAGCCTTATTCTCCCTGTAAAACTTTTAATACTCTGAACTAACCTCTAATATTGTCTTCCTTTCTCCCTCTGTTATTAGGCTGCTCTAGCTGTGAGCTCTCTAATCATGGTACTTCTCTGCCACCAGGATGCATTCCCTTAGGAATGATTTGCTATCCTTCTTATAAATTGTACATCTGAACCCATATACAGTTGGAACCTTTTAATATGTAAAGTGCTTGAAATGGAATAATCCCAGGTGAGTTTCCATCATGTCCCCTTACTGCAAGTGGAGGTCTTATTTTTAAGCTCTTCAAGTGTAGTTTCTTTTATTAAGTTCCCTGGGTATGCTTAATAAATAATGATGAAGGTTTTAAAATCTTATATTACAAATGAAAAGTCAGAAGTGTTTTGACTGATGTGGATTAACAAGTTATCTAGTGAGTCCACCTTTATCCTCAGGTTCCCTGCAGAGTATATCCAGTTTGACCTGAGGTGTAATATCAGGTGAGCAGAAAAAATGAGCATATCCATTCAGCACAGGATGGAAGAAATAGATCTTTCTGAAAACAGTAAAAGTGTTCATGAATTAAGAGATTTTAGTTGTTAATGGGAAGGAATAGAAAAATGTGTGATGGTACAACTATGGAATGTACATTATTTGTATGATAGTAATTACTTGTTTTATAAAATAAAATTGGGAATGAATATTGTGATGTTATTTAAAGATAACTCTTTTCATGTGAAAAGTGAAAACAGGAAAAAATAACCGGCAGACCATACTGCATGAGTATAAAATTAAATTTTAAAAGACTGAACTCCCTATAAGTAGAGCATTCTGCTGTATAACGTAGTAGAAGACTTCATGGGCAGGAAGCTGTGCATGATATTCAAAAAGCTTATAGTGCAAGGTCAGGGATGGGATAAGATGGGGAAAAGGATGAAAATAAAATAAACAAATATATTTATTTCAAGTTCGATTAAGTTTTTTATCACCAAAATAATGTAATGCAGTGGACATTCTAAGGAGAAAGAGACTATATATAGACAGGAGAATTAGAGAAAACTTTGCTAAGGATTTACAAGTGAATACATTTTTAACAGACCAAAAATAGAGGTAGAGATGGCAGCATTTTAGACATAGGAATCAACTCTCTTTCATTCTTCAATAACAAATTGTTAAGCATCTACTGCATAACTGCCTTGGGCAGAAAATGGCACCTTAAAATGAATAAACATGACTTCTGACTTCTAGAAACTTCCAATACCAGAAGACTCGTCTGGTGTCTGTGTTCCAGGAGGGGTCTTTTCTGTTAATTGGAGATCTATGCTGTTATAGTGGTTCTCTGAGTAATCCCAGTGGGGAAAAAAAATTCTTCCAATTCTCACTGATGAACTCTTCATAAAATAATTGGGAACTTCTCAACCTTTCTTTCTAATTTATGTCCTGACTCATCAGTTTGGCTCAGAACCAATTACATTCACTGATGGAGATGTATAATGGGAAGGAGATGTTATGAAAGTAGATTTTTTTTTGCAAAAGTGTGAGCCAGGTATATATTCTTTCAGTTTTGACTTCCCTTTCTTCTCACTTCTCCTTTCTTTCTCTAGAGTCCTGTTTTCAGGCCCATGAAGACTGGTACCCTGCCACCTCGCAGGAAGTTCCACTTTTCAGCGAAGGAGAAGGTTCTGTCTCCTTCTGAATGTTCTAGTAGCTTGTGAAGGAAAGAGACTGATACTCTTTTTATGATCAGGATATTTTAGTCAGCTCAGGCTGCTGAAACAAAATACCATATTAAGTGTCTCACCCAGCAAACGTTTTTCCCCCCACAGATTTCTGGAGGCTAAGGAGTCCATCGTCAAGGTACTGGCAAATGTGGTATCTGGTGAGGGCCTGCTCCCTGACTTGTAGATGACACCTTCTTGTTGTATCCTTACATGGCAGAGCAGAGACTGGAAGCAAGCTCTTGTATCTCTTTTTGTGAGGGCACTAATCCTATTTGAGAGGGCTCTAACTTCATGGCCTAAATACCTCCCAAAGGCCACACCTCCTACTACCACCATGTTGGAGGTTAGGAATTCAATGTGTGAATTTGCAGGAGGGACACATGTGTTCCATAACACAGGGTCTGATGACTCCAAGGGTGGAGTGGAGCATTAGCAGGCTTCAGTCCTGTGGGTAAAGGCGACGCTGTGACCTTAATTACATTGATGTTTCCTTCCAGCTATCTGAAAAGAGAGCATATTTTTTCAGTCTGGGCATCCATTTTTTTTTTCCCTCAAGAAAAATTAGTCTACTCTGATATATGGAAAAGAGACTTTCCCTGCTGGCATGATTTCAGCCCTGCCCTTTGTGAAATAACTTTGTAAATATTGTGATGGGAGCATTGGGCCCTTGGCTCTTTTTTTTGTGTTTTTTGATTCCAAATCTCTCCTGATAGATGTGTACACACATTTGTGTGTAAATCTGTGTAAGTATATGAGAAGGTCAGTTTCTTCCTGAAAATATTAATATAGTAAAAGTGTTAAAAGAAAGCTAGTACGTCTTTTATTAAAAATAAACTTGATTATATGATACATGAATTTGCCATCAAGTAGCTATCTATTAAGAGATTACAAAGAAAAAAAAAGAGATTGTACTGCATAAATTGCATAGTGTATATGTAGACTGTGCAACTTGCTATCAAGATAAGACCCAAGGGATCAGTTAGCCATCACTTTTAAAATGAGGTTTAGTTGCTATCCTGGTTACAAGTACATCTAATGCAAATAATTATGTAGAAAAATTTTTCTGAAAAAGGGATTTTAAATGGTGTACCCTATATATAGTTCCACACCATTTTACTCCCCCGGGAAAGATGACATTTGTTTTAGGGAGGTAGATTTGAATAAATTTGCCTCTTTGTGAGGCTAATTAGTATGCAGAGTTTCATCCAAGAAAAGCTAATTTCACTCCTATAATTTTAACTCTCTTGGAAAGTGTTGGGGTTTATACTTCAATTGTTCAGGTAGCCTCCTATCTTTCTTTTGACTGATGAATAAATACTAACACTTTTTTATTAGAGTCACAGCCCTGCTCTTTGTATCAGTGAATTCCATAGCTGTAGGTGCTGGCTTCCTACCTTAGGTGTAGATTACAAAGTCTGTGTAACCCCAGTGACTCTCTTGGCTTCCAGGTCTATCCACAAAGGTGCCTTCTCTCCTTTGTCTCTATTCCCTTTGTCAAGGGCTCCCCTGATTCTCCTATTGCCTTTCTGCTTTGTGGACCTCTGAGACCACCCACACATTTGATGATTTGCTGGAAGGATTCACAGATTTTCAGCATCATATTTACAGTTAAGATTTATTATAGCAGCACAGTAAGGATACACAGCCAAATCAATAAAGGAAAAAAACACATCAGACAGAGTCTGGAGAAATCGTGTGCAGGCTTTCTATGCCCTCTCCCTCCTGTGAGGGTTCGTACACAGCACATTCTCCCTATAGCAGTAGGAATACATCTACATGTGTGCAATATGTCTGCCCAGGGAAGGCTGTTTGTGATCAGGGTTTTCACTGCGGGCTAATTACAGAAGCATGCATGCCCACCAAAATCCCAGACTCTGAGACAGAAATAGAGTGTTCATCATAAAAGAAACACTGCTTCTATAAACCGCCTGAGCAGGCTGACACAGTAGTCAGACCTCACCTTAGTAAACGTTTTAAAAGCCGAGTTCCCAGATGCCAGCCAAAGGCCGATCTTGAAAGTTAGAACCAAAGAGAACAGTCTCAGGGCAGTTGTTAGCTCTTTCTTGCAAACTTTCTTGCTTCAGTTGTGTGTTGCTTAGAAATCAATAGTTAATTAAGTTTTGAGTCCCGAAGACATGTTTGATGCCTGTCTGTTAACTTCCCTGATCCTCAGTTTTCTCATCTGGAAAAATGGGTTTGGAATCCAGCTACCAGTGATTTGGCACAAAGCAATTTAACTCAAAGCAATTTGTTATAAAGTAGGTTGGTTGGTATGACAATTTTATGTGAAATGAGTACCTTCTGAAAATTAGTTCAGGAAGGTTACATTAAAGTGCTTTGTAAAATATAAATTGAAATGCTCTCCAAAGTATTATTTATTATGCCTACCTTTTTGGCTCCTCGCATAGTAGACCACGGCCTTCTCCAGGCAGTTCCCAGCTCTTGTGTGTGCTCTGAGTACTGGGACGCTCTGGGTGGGCAGAAGCGCTGCTGCAGGAAGGCTGCGGTGTGACCTTTGTGGAGACACTGATAGCACTTTGTGTCTCTCCTGTTTCACTTTAGAAATGACACAAAGGAAACATCTGATCTCACTTTACAGCATAGAAGTTAGAAACACAGATTTTAAAACAGATGGCTTAGGCTTGAATCCTAATGCTTCCACTGACTGGCTTTGTTATTCTGGGCAAACAACTTAAAATGCTCTGAGCCTCAGCTTCCTTATCTATGAGACAAGATAAAAGCACCAATACCACTGGGTTGTCCTGAGCTTTAAATGAGCTGATACATATAAAGTACTTAGAATAGTGTCTGGCACTTGGTAAGTAACTATAACTATTTACTATTATTATAATGAACTTTATTGACATCTTCAACATTGTTTTGTGTAATAGAAAGAAAATAGGCTTTTGAGTCAAGGAGATCTGGATTTCATTCCTGGCTCATTATTATCTGTATGACTTCGGGAAAGTTACTCAACCTCTCCAAACTCTTTTCTCCTTAGATAAGAAAATGGGAATGATCTTTGGTAGTGGTGTGTGTGTGTGTGTGTGTGTGTGTGTGTGTGTGTGTGTTTAGAATTAGAAATACTATAAATAAAGCAGTCAGTATATAGTACATACTTACGAAATTATTATTGTTCACTGATTCATTTTGTAACTATTTATAGAGTGCCTATTATGTCTCAGGCATTATTCTGGACTTTGGAGAGATAGTGTTAAATAAGACATGTCCCTGCTGCTTGCTGCTTACTTTAGAGTGAGGAACAATGCATGATAGATAGATGAACCCATACATACGTAATCTAATTCCAGAGAGGGATGAGTGCAATGAGATGGAAAGCCCCGTTGTGATGGTAAAGCCAGGGTGAGGCATGGAGAGGATTGGAGGCTGAGATGGTTTTGGATAGGGGGAAGAAGAATGGCCTTAATGAGGAGGTGACATTTCTAGAGAGACTGGAATAAAGATAATTGGAAAGAATCTCAAAGTCCTGGGAGAAAAAGTGTTGCAGGCAGAGGGAATAGCAAAGGTAAAACCCTGAGCTAGAAGAGAGCTAGCATGAGTGAAGAACAGTAAAACATCCAAAGTGGCAGGAGAGTGGTAAGCAATGAAGGAAGAATGGGATCAGAGAGACAGGCAGGGGATAGGTTGGTCAGAGCTATTTAGGCTATTTAGGGAAAAATGTTAGGTTTTCTTTTAAGAAGAAGGAGGAGCCCTTGTAGAGTGTGTAGAGTGGAAAAAATATTTCTTCTTCCCTTCTAGGTTCTTTGGCTGGTCTAATAATTAAATCCACAGACTAATAGAAGAAAAGGAAATTTAATTATGTACATACAGGAGCCCCAAAGATATGAGACTCAAAGGGCTGCTAAGCCTTGGTAATTGAGGCTTATATACTGTCCTGAGCTAAGGAGAAGAGTAGGGGCCTGGGAATACATACACAGGGGAGGAAGGCCAGAGAGGAGACCTTTAGAAAACAAAGGTTGCCTTGTTAAGAAGATAATAGCTGTTTTCCTGGTAGAGGTCCCCTTTCCTATGTAAATTTAGGTAGTTGAAGGGGAGGTAAAGAGCTTTTCCTGAATCTGCTGGGTTTTAAAAATAATCCTCACACCAAAGTGACATATTTTGGGGTAGTAAATTCTGGTCCCCTACACATGTAAATGGAAAATCCATAATTCGATTTTCATTTAAAAGCTTCATCACTAGCAGGTTAGGTTGGCTATGTTGGAACCAGGGTGATCAGATAAAAGAGTCTCTTTTAGAAAACGACGGTGGCCAAGAGTAGTAGAGATGAAGTGGCTGAGATTGTATGATTGCAAATATTATTACTGGTATTATTTATTTTTGCTTGTAATTTTTTCTAATATTGTTAGCATAAAACAACTTTCATTTCACTCAGAGCAACACAAAGGCATGTTAACCTTTCTCAAAATAATATTTTTGAAGAGGTTCTTTCATATTTTAGAAAGGTAAATGTCATAAAGGAAAAAATTTATGAAGTGGCCTTATTTTATTCTCCTCACAGCTATATGAGAGTAGGGCTTATTACTTTTGTGATTTCTCATATTTCTTCATTATAAAATCCTCAAACAACTTAGAAGAGGAAGGAGCATAAACATCTTGAGTGTCATATATTTGATGATGATTCTGAAACTGTCTCATCAACTTGTCTTTGCTGGCTATAGAGTTTTCCTTTAGGACTTCTGTTTCCTGTCCCTTTAATGATATGTTGAATTTCCCCAGAGTAGGTATGAAAGCTCAGTCGCCAGGGTGGTTATGGTGTTTTGTGCAGGTTGTTGCTTACCTACCCTGTTCAGATGTTTTTCTTTTGTCAGCATTTGATTGGATTCTTTCATCTGCGATTCTGTGTCTATATTAAACTCCATTTGCTTCTCTGTTCCTCCTAAAGACTTTATTATGTAGAGGAAAAAAGCCTATGTCCTTCAGTAATAATTTTCTGTTTTTTTTTGGAGAGGTAGTCTTGTCACCACCCCAATGCAGGGGGGTGGGAGAGAGATAACAGAGCAGAAGTGTAGTTAGCATTTTCCCTTGGTTCTTCCTCAATTGACGCAGTAAAGAATCACAGGCCATTGAGATTTAGCAAAGATTTATTAAAAGTATATTTTAGAAAGACAAAGAATACCCCAAGGAGGTACATGATCCTAGAGCCACAAGGGGGCCACAAAAAGGCCACAAAAAGAGAACCCAAAAGTGGGAATGTCTGCCTTATATTTGGGCCGTGATGGGGTGGTTCCAAAGGCATTCCTCAGTGACTGGCAAGTGAGATAATTTTGATTGACACCTGGCTGCTATATAACTCTTTGCCTAGTGTGCATGTGCTTACCCAGAATTCAGTCTGTTATAATTAGACTCATGAACTATTATAATTAAGCTTAAATTGTAGGCAAATTAGGGTAGTACCTTCAGTGCAGGCATCTGTAGCCAGACTAGGCCAGCTAAGACTATGACCCTGCTGTCCTTTGTCTCTGGGGATGCAGGAGGAATTTCCTAACTACCAATAAGGTGTTCTTTGGGTGGTCTGGTCTCTAGGCTGGGTCCCTATTCCTTTGTTCCCCCTGTCACACATGTCTGACTAGCTACCTAACAGTCTCTAGTAATGCTTCAGAATAAAGAATATTTAGAGTTGGTTAACATGTGCTGGGTCACTGCATAAAGGGCTGGTCAGAAAAATGGTTCACCTTGTTGCCATGTAGGAATAAAGTTCAAGAAAACCTCTAAATGCCCAAACAAATCACTTGGATAATAATAAAAACTCACTCTTTAATGTCATATATTTACCCAAAGGCAGGAAAATATGGAAATATATATGCATGTACTTCAGAAAACTCTTAGAATGTGGTGAACTGAAATAATTTTCTTTCAAGAAGCAACAGACTCCCATCTAATCAGAGAGAAAAAGCAGAGGGTTTTTTTTTTGTTTCTTTGAAGGAACCGCTGAAAGTTAAAGCTTAGTGCTTGCTCTGCCAGTACTTTGTAATACATTTGCCAAGTCGCTTCTCCTCTATGGGCCTCGTTTGTAAAATAAAGGTTAGATAAAAAGATTTTTAAGGTTCCTTTCATCATACATAGCCCTAGAAGTGGGCTAATGGCTTTTCTATTGCTATTTACATTAATATCTCCTGCTATTCCTGAACTTGGTTATTATTATTAAATAACTCATTTAAAAGTAAATTTTGTCTCTTTTTGTCTTAAAACCTGTTAGAAATGTTTAAAAATATATTTTTTTTGACTAGAACTTGGTTTTAATGACCACCATAAAAATGCCCAGTTTGATATAACAAGACCATTTCCACATCTCCACAGGCGGCCCAGAATAATAATATTTTACTGAATTCTATTAAATATTTTTAAAAAATAGTCTTTAAAATGAATGTTTTCATTAGGAAATATTTTTATGGGTCAACCCTTACAAGACTTTTAGAAATATTTGTATAAAACAATAACAATGACATCTGATAAAGCCTGTTTGTGACAGTATAAAATGTCAGTAATTTATAGATAGCTCATTTTATCTCCTCAATAGCATGCAAATAAGTATTTCTAATTTCTTTTGCATAGGAGGCAATTGAAGCAGAAAGTTTAGGCATTTTGCCAAAAATGTTGTTTTCACTACAAACTCAAGTTCAATCCTATGCACATTGATTGTACACAGTGCCAAACACAGTGTTAGGTGATGAGAAGTAGAAAAGAAGAAAGACTGTCTCAGGACACAAGGACCTTCCAGTGTGGAAGAAGTGATTGAGCATACAGGGTAGGTTCTGCTTCTCCTGGATACTTCATAACACCTGTTGTATTACATCTTTACTTCTTTATTATTCATTTCTCCCCATTAGAATGTGAGTTTGATGAAAGCAGAAAGTACATTTTTGATGTTTACTTCTTTATAACTAAAACCTTGAACTATGTTGGTGCTGGTGAAGAAAAATTTTCCTTCTATCCCTTTAAGTTCTTCGACAGGTCTAATAAATAAATTAAAACAAAACAGAGTAATAGGAGAAAACCAGGTTTAATTTCGTATATACAGGAACCCCATAAAAATATGAGACCCAAAGGCAAGTTGGGCAGTTGAGGCTTCTATGACATCTTGAACTAAGGAATGAAAATAGGCCTGGGGCTTCACAGGGCAGGAGGGTAGGAAAATAAGAGCAAATGTTTGCTAATTAGTTGTTTGCCCTGTCATACAGATAGGTCATTTGGAAAAAAGTTACCTTCTGAGCCAGGGTTTCTATCTAAATTCTTTTAGGTAGTTTAAGAAGAGGTAACAGTTTTTCTTGAGTGTGCTGGGTCTTGATAGCCTTCAGCTCAAAATAATCAATATGCCATGCCAAAGTGACATGTTTTGGGGACACATATTCTGCTTTCTTTCACTGGCTATGTATTAGGTTCTTGAAATATATTCACTTAATGAATAAATGAATGGATGAACCGTCTGTAGTATGGGACATTGAAAACTGATACAATAGATTTTTAAGGGAGATGCTATGGAGACATGGTGCAAGGGGAAATTAATTTTGACACATCTTGAGGAAAACTTTACAATTCAATAGTTTGAAATGGATTTAAGGATAGGCAGGGCTGCATTTGGTGGAAAGTCAATGAGAACAGTTCTTCAGGGAGATCAAATTGATGCAGGACAGGGCAAATTCCCCCGAGTTGAGTGGGGAGACCAAGCCATGCAAGAGAAGAAGGTCCTTTGGCATAGTGTAGAGACATTCACACACACGCCAAAGTTAGAGTCAAAAGGAAAGTTTATTAGAAAAGGATAACACTCCACAGACAGAGTGTGGTCTCCTCTCAGAGACCTAGAGTGAAAGGGACTCTTGAGTGTTCAGGGAATTCAGTTTATGTATCAATCTTTAGTTCCTGTGAGTTATAGTTTAAGATTTTTTTAACTCATTTTCTTTGATATGGACATACAGTGAGGAAGGAGTAGAGGATGTAGAGTGAAAAGGTAAGAATATGTAGTGCTAAAGGCCCACTGACAATTCCCAGCCTTTGATCCATAGGTTCCATATGGTTTTAGCCATAGAAAATGAACCATTTTATTTGTGTAGGGCCTCACTTAAAGACTCTGTTGTTCTTCTTTCTTCTTTATGGTGTGGGAAATGGGTTGTTAGCTATCTCAGCAGAAATTTTCCTTTGTTCTGAAGGTGTCCTCCTGGCCTGGCTGCAGGGTTGATCAGCATATTGCAGTCTCTGAATGTAGCTTGATTAACATTTTAGATCTCTTGCCTCCTTCCTACAATAAAATGAGTCAGGGGAAAGGTAGGGATGGAAAGTTTAAGGCATAGTGGAGTAATCATATCAATAGTCAACACTAATCAAGCACTCTTTCTGTACTAGATATAGTTGTAAGCCTGTGTTACATGCATTGTCTCAATTAATCTTCACAACAACATGGTAAAGTATTTGCTTCATCATTCCCCTGATTGAGGAATGAAAACTGATATAAAGCGGGGCATAAATAGAAATAAAATGTCATTGTAGGTTTATATTTTAAAATATCTTTCATGCCAGGATAAGAAAGGCAAATTTATTTCTGAAGGACATGAAAAACCATTTGTGGTAAGAAGGGCTTCATTAAATTTATGATTGAGGGAGGTGACTTTGATATTAAGGTGACAGATGGTTTAGAGGTTGAAAAAAACTGCTAACAGGTAGATCAGACAGGAGACTATTTTACTAATTCAGGAAAGGTAATGAAGATGTGGCTTTTACTAAGAAGATGGAAAGGAGAGAAGTGGCATTTGAGGGACATTGTAGCCTTAGAATTGACAGAAGAATGAGGAATCCATCACTCTTGAATTTTCAACACTAGGAATCCCTGGTTGCTATCAAAATTGGAAATAACTGAGAATAATCAGGTTATAAAGTATCTAGTATATTTTTGGTCATTTTGGGTATGGTAGACCTTTCACATCATTGAGGTGGTGCTAGAATCACAGGTTATTGAAGTTGTATGAGATCATAAAGGTTATTTTATTATTTAATGCCACTATTTTACATATGAGAAAACTAAAGCCTAGAAAGTTAAATGCCCTCATCTACAATCACACATTTAGTCACTGGCAGAGGCAGACATTTGAAAATATAGGTTTGCAACTTACAAGAAAATTAAAGAATATTGATACAGATATGAATTTTGAACACTGACAAATGTTATAGAAACTGACATTATTATTTTACACTTATTAGAGGGCACATAGCAGAGTTTGATTAAAAATACTTAATGAAGTACTTAGGGAGAAGAGATGGGTTGGGAAGGAGTTTGCCCTATGTGTTTTAGCAAAAGTAAAAAAAGAAAACCCAACAATACAAACTCCAGAAAAAACATTCTTTTCTATATACTAGCAGTTGTAATTCTCTGCTTAAATGAAATTCTAATGCAACAAAGCAATTTTGATGTTCTGTACGGTTCATTAAAGCATAATTCTACTACTTCTATGGATTCTTGCACAGTTGCCCAAAGCAAGTTAAATATTTTGTGGAAACACAATCTTCACTTGTATTTCTTAGAGGTACTCTATTTTACATAAGACTGTTTAACCAGTTGAATAAAATCTTAAATACAATCTAATTTCAGTTCAACACAGTTGTTTAATGTGCTTTTGTTAGAACTTTATCTAATCCTATGCTCTGCACTGAAAAAAAGAATTATTCTGTTTAACTCTCTTTGCCTTCACTAAACAGAGTCTCTCATTGAAAGTATTGGATCATCTCCTAGAAAAATAATTTTTAGGGTAGTAACAACCAACAAGCAGCCCTGAAAGTGTCAGAGCAGAGAGAGAAAGAAGTCACTCTCTACCCTTGAGCATTGATGCTAGGTCCATAAATTATAACTGTGGGAGGGAGCTTGAGTTTTGCTATTTGGCCACCAGACCTGCTCTAAAATTTCTGGCGAATTCCTTGTGAGTATACACATTTTTTTCCCCTACTTCGGTTTAGAGAATCTCTTTTGCTGTAATTTCAGAACAGGTACTGTGCTTAGAAAGCTCATTGAACATAAAAGATTGAGCATGCTTAAGGACATACTGGGATATCTGTGTCTCTGAGGAAAATCCTACAAGGTTGAGAGTCTTATACCTATATATTATAGATTAAAAAAAAAATCTAGAACTGAAAATGTGAGATTATATGATAGAATATTAAAGTCTTTCTTGGTTAATAATCATATATCTTAGAATACATGTTCTCATAATGAAAATAAAATCAATTACTGGTAAGCCTAAAGGCAAAAGGCTAGTTGTCTTGAGGTATATGTAAAAGAATCATAGTGAGAATTCAACACGTCATTTTGGTTTCTAACTTGAAATGGGAGAAAATATGTCTCATAGATGAATTCAGAAGAAATTTAAGTTGAGTTGGTAATATTTCTGAAAGAAAGGATTGTTAAAACCTGATTGCTAAATTAACAAATGATATAATTGTCCTTTCAGATGATTTATAAAGAAAATTATAGACAATTACTTGAAATAATGTATATACACTATTGCCTAAGGATGTATAAGATGCGTGCAATCATTCTCTAAAATTATTGTGTTTTATTTCCAATACAAAAACTACATAACAGTCCCATAAAATAATTTATTGGTAACTTCATTATATTTTTACTGGATATCTGGGACTGTAATATTTCTGGACTTTTCATACATGAATAAATAAATAAATTGTATAAAATTGTACTATAAAATATTGATAAAAAATATACCTTATATGTACCAAGGAACTATAGCAGACTTTTTACCTAGACTTTTAATATGGTAAGTCATCCAGATAACTCTATTAATTATACATTTGAAAAGAGTTTACAATTTATAAAACAATTTTTACTTATATGATTTTATTTGAGACACATAGTAATGCTATTATTTTGCCTGGGAGGCTGGTAACTGTATCAGTTATCTATCATCACAATAATGCTATATAACAAATTGCCACGCAATTTCAGTGACAGATAACAATAACCATTTCTTGCTCATGAACCTGAGGTCAACTAGACAGCTCTGTTTGTTCACATGACAGAGCGATGGCTGGCTATTGGCTGAGCTAAGACTGTTCAGGGCAAGTTGAACATCTGGGCTCTGCACATGTTTCTCATCCTCTGTCAGTCCTGTTTGGATATTTTCTCAGAGTGATGACAGGGATTCAAGAGAGCAAATGGAAGCATGCAAGACTTCTTGAGATCTGGGCTCAGAACTGGCACATCATTACTTGTGTGTAATTTTGTTAGGTAGCTAGTCAGACAAAAGTGACAGGGGAACAAAGGAATAGGGACTCAGCCTAGAGACTGTCCAAAGAACACTCCAATGGTAGTAGAATTTTGGGTAAGCACCTGTGCACTAGGCGAAGTGTTATATAGCAGCCAAATGTCAATCAAAATGACCTCACCAGTCACCTAGGAATGCCTTTGGAACCACCCATCATGGCCCAAATATAATGCAGACAGTCCCACTTTTGGGAGTCTTGTGGTTGTTTGTCGTTGTTATAGCACTT
>NW_006433378.1:2837779-2870097 GCF_000325575.1 Pteropus alecto | reverse complement strand
TCATATGCCTCCTTGGAGCGTGCTTTGTCTTTCTAAAATATACTTTTAATAAATCTTTTCTAAATTTCACTGATCTATGATTCTTCATTGCATCAATGTGGAAGAATTGAGGAAAAATGCTAACTGCACTTCTGTGTCGTTATCCCCCACACTCCTGCTGTTGGGGTGACACTGGAGTTTGAATCGCTGCAATGGTAACAATTCTATTGGCCAAATCAAGTTCTATAGCCAAAACTTTCAGAAATTGAGTGGGAAGGCACCACCAGGATAAAAAGGCATGGATACAGGGAGGGAAACGTTTTCGACCATTTTTGCAGTCTACCATAGTAATCATAACACCCTAGCCTTTAGAGATGATGCTCTTACAATAAAGTTTAAAAAGATCTAAATCTTTTAAATCTTACTCCAAAATTCTTTGTTTTTTTCCCAGTTGCACATTCAGAGATTCAAGTATTTAATGGGCAGTTCTGCCTTGTGTTCGTTTCATATAACAAATATCGATTTAGTGCTATTTCCATTTAAAAAGTACTTTCACATTCACTAAAATCACCTGAGATCATCCCTGGACCTCTCTGGGGTAGAATTATTGATATTATTTACTAAATGAGAAAATTGAGGATCATATATGATATGTGAGAGTTCTTGTTCAAATTCACCCTCAATACACCTTCCTTCCTCAAAAAGCAAAATGAGTGAAATTTTTATTTGTAAGGGGTTAGGAATGAATGAAAATATATGGAGCAAATGTAGCAATTTAGCTTTGATGAACCTAATAGACATTAGTTGTATAACTTCAGTTGCACGATTTAGGTTAAGCTTCTTGTTTACTCATCTCTTATGACTATTTTAAATTAAAGGCAAGAAATATTTTTTAGCCTCCAAATTGCATTTATTTATTATTATTTTTTTCTTTTAGGTTACTCATAAAGTATCCCTTTCTTCAGAGTAAAGATTCTATTATGGTAATTGAATGTTTGCTCATCCAGACTGAGATGATATGAGGGCGTAAAGAATGAAATTTGTTTCCAACTTGAGATTAAAAAAAAATCTTGAGAAATAAGGGGTCCTGGTGCTAGTGAGAGTCATGTTAATCTGAATGAAGATTTCTTTCTTAATCTTCTCTATGTCATTGGACATGCAATTTAACATTTCTGGCAGTGCCTGTGGGTATGACAATGAAGTGGAACAAGACAAAAAATTGAAGCAAATATGCCTCATTGATTGATTATTTTTCTCTCCTAGGCCTTGAATTTAGGCGTAATAACTTTTATAAATTCTGAGGACCAGCATTAAAGAGTTAATGAGGTCATTTCCATAATTATTCATTTTCCTAAAGTGAAGATAAGCAGGAAGCCACTTCAATCGTCAAAATTAACTGGGGTATCAATCAAAAGCTCATAGATTTTTAGATAATTCTGTATTTAAACTCAATTTAGTTTCCACAGGGGGACTCTAACCTGCCTAGGAGGCTTAATTAGGCTAATTGCCTGAAAAACAGCATAAAACATATGGGCGGGTTCCTATTCAAAACTGGTTTTATGAGCATTCTCTTAGCTCTAACAGAAAATGAATGAACTTCCGGAGATCTTCAGCTAAGCCTTCTGTTTAGTAATTCGTAAGGGGAATGGAAACAGCTCGGAAGGAATTGATCTTTTTTAAGCGGCCTTTATATTGTGCTTTGCTCTTTTTATATCATGATTTGAACTATATCATGAACTGTGAGAGCCCAGGAGACACAGAATATATTCAGGAGGTGTTTTTAAAGCTTCAGATCGAAACTAAAACTTTAATTCCCCAAGGGAATGCCACTCTGCCCTTGTACTTCCTGAAAATTTCAATAAATTAAATATTTATTAAGCATTCTTACATAAATTTCCAGGGACTATAAGATAAAATTTCTATTCTCAAGAATCTTCTTGAGAGTAATAGATACATGCACAGTCAATTATAAATATTAGACTATAGTGAGCACTAAAGATATGAATAAACATAAATGAGAGCATAAGGTAAGGAATGACTAATTCTGCCTGATGAGATCACTGATGGCTTTGCTGAAAAATCTCCTTAGTAGCTGAGTTTTCGTGGACACATTGCAGAAACAGGATAGATCACCACCCAAAATTTGGATCAGATGTCAGGACTGAGGATGCCATCCACATACACAGAAGGTACGAAAAGTTTTATTATTTACATAATAAGGCTTTAGGGGGAGAGCAGGGCGGGTTTCCCAAGCTGGTCAGAAAATGGCTTGTGAGAGCCAAGAAAGGAGACTGGCATGAGGTTTTCACTGTAGTCAGGGCATGGCTCTGGGCTGAGGGTAGCTGTGCCCGGGAAGGGCTTGCTTGGTTTGAATCTTCTGCTGGTGCCAAAAGAACGGACTCTCAAGCTTTTATTTTTTCAGTTTGTCCAGATGAAGATCACACAGGCCAGCGGGAAGTTAAAAAATAAGCTGTCAGCAGTCAAACCTCAAAAGTAGAATAAGACTCCTTATTATAGTGAAGTTCCTTCGAATTCCATTCTATAGAGGCACCAAGAAAACACTCCATCCTTTTTCTATCTGCCCTTCCTCCTCCCCTTGGTAACTAAGCCACTCAAAAGAGTAACAGTAACTTACAGTCCTGTGCACACTTGAATACTGCATATTCATTATTCGATCCATATAATCAACTAAACCTGCTATCATCAGGTTGTTGCTAAAATCAAAGGACATACTTTAGTAGTAATCTTAATTTACTCTTTCTCTGGGTATGAATTATTGACCATTCTCTTCTTGAGTTTCTTTTCCATTGATTTTCAAGGCATGATGTATTCCCTAGGGTTCCATTTTTGTACATCTCCCTCCACATTTTCTTCTTACAATGCCCTTCATTTTCATAGTTCCAATTGTCATCTACATGCTGATAACTTCTTAATATAAATTTGTAGGCCAAGCTACTTTTAAAAAATTTAGTTCCAGCCCATATATCAAAGTTTCCATTATCTTCATTTGAATTTCTCAAAGGTACTTGAAACTCATTGTGTCCATAATTTATCTTCTTTTCTCCTACAAGTTACTTCTATTCCCTTTCTGTAGTTTCTATCTTAGTGATGAAGCCAAGAGTCAATGCAAATTATAAAAGTAGAGTTTATTTCAGGCCTCTGTTTAATTGGTCACTAAATCCTGGTAAATAAACATAGCAGATCCAGTTACTTCCCTGATTGGAATCTCCCTGGCTAAATTCTATTTGTCTTTTCAGACTCTCAGTTGTCATCACATTTGGGAAATTGTTCCTTGGCCACTGGATCTTCATCCTAGGTACGAGTAAAAAGCCTTCTGATCTGCTTCCATAACTCCATTTTCACAGCTCTTTCAAGCACTTGATATTGACACATGTAAGTCTCTGAAGATTAAACAACTTGAAGGGAGAGTATGTCTTTGTCATCTTTGTATCTTTGGTGCTTGTCACAGTGCCTGAAATACTGTAGTTACTAAATAGGTATTTGTTGAATGGAGTTGACAGTTGACATTTGATAAAGGATGAGTGAAATTTTATAAGGTAGACAACAATGTGTTAAAATCAGAACTCTAACAGATCAAGTGACCAGAACTAATTCAGCAATGGGACCTGAGAAACTGAAACCAGGGGCTTGAATGAATTTTAATTTTCTCTTATCTCTTTTTTTCTCTGTGTCGGCTTCATCCTCTTAGATAGGCTTTCCCCATGAGCTTGAAATCATGAGTGTCTGGAGATCCTAGATTCACATATATCAATTACTAGACCAATGAATATAATCAATGTGATGGAACATGATGCTTAGCTTAGCCTGATACTAATTTCTACTCCTGGGATCAGGAATGTGACCTGTGAATTTGGATCTTGTTAGAAGAAGGCAGGTCCCATCAGATTATGTGACGGAAGTTGAAAAGAGTAGGAGCAGTCCCTTAAAATAAGGAGACTGACGATACCAGAAGAAGGAAAGGATATGGATGGACATTATAATATATACCTAATAAAACTAGAAATCTTTGCTAAAGCTTTCTAGCACTCATTTTGTATAAGGGACTATGCTAAGCACTTTACATGAATTTTCTCATGGAATTCTCAACAACCCTATTAGATGAGTGTTTCAGTTAGAATTTTTTCATCTGTAATAAAATAGTATCCAACTAATAATGTCTTAAATTTAAGATTTTATTTTGCTTACACAACCATAAGTACAGAGTGAGATGGGTGAGTCCCATATTGGTTCAGCTGCTCAAAGTTGTCATGGATTTGGTTGGTTTTTCTCTAGTTCTGTTAGATTTCCATTCATGACTGCAAAATGCCTGCCATAACTCCAAGTTCACACAGCCTGTGAAAATGTGAAACGAGAAAGGAGACTTCTTTTTGAAGCATCTCTTTTAGAAAGGAGAAAATCTTGACAAGAAACACCCCATAAAACTCCCCTTAGGAGTGACCAGGATGACACTATATACTCATGACTGAATAGTTAAGGTGGATAAGCAAGTCTGACAGTTTTAGTCCCACAGGCACTGCCTTTTTACTGGCAAAGAAGACAATGGGAGAATGTCTGTTGATATGCAACAAATAATTTTTGCCTCAGTGTATAGTGTTGTATTGGAATGTTTTAGTAAAAGAAACAGAAAATCTGACCAACAATGACAAACCGGATGGGCATTTCTTGGTAGCTGAGCAAGAAATTCAGTTAGGCAGTCTCCATATTGGCTCAGCATTATTAGCAAGGACATTCACTCTCTCTGCCCTGCCCTCCACAGTGCAGGTGATGTATCTCCTCTTACTCAGGTGGCTACCGATACTCCAAATATCATCTCTACACATGACATCTTCGCCATCAGTAAGGAAGGATTAGGGTAGAAAAGACTTTGTTCTTAGGCACTCTGTCTTATGAAGAAAGAAAATGTTTCTTTAAATTCCTAGCATTTCCTAGAATTGGGTTACATGCCCTTCCTTAGACCTATTCCTGGTAAGTGGAAATTGGTTGATGTGATTGGTGTGAATTAAATACATGGAAATAGTATGGACAAGGGCAAGAATGCATGCAAATAAGGATCTTACACCTCCATGTGGTTCAAGCCTAAGATAAGTGAAGATTGGAAGAGGAATGATGAGTGCTGACTATTTGTTTCCTCTATAGATTCCTATAATATTGCCTGGTCATTGGTTACTCAGACCCTATAGTTCACAGTTGGACGGCATTTAGTTTAACAGAATAAATATCTTCGGATATGTATTAGGGATTGTGCTAAGCAGTACAGATACAAAGATGACCAGTCCTTGACCTTAAGGAGCTTGCATTCAGGTACTAAAGATAAAGTATGTATTAGCTCTGCCATGTATTTGAGTTCATTGTCTTACTGCATCTTGTATTTTCACCCTAAAGTTATTGTATGAAAATTTATATGTTGAGAGATATGTGATTATTTTCGTAATTATTACAAGCCAAATAAAAGAGTTTGATCAAACAAGAATGGTGTTCCAGAACTTGCCCACTTTTCCATGTTGTCTAAAACTGTGTGAAAATTCAGTTACTGTCTGGTGACGCTAATTGGCACCCTCTTCAACAAATCTCTAAGGAAAATAATATTAATTAGACATGAAAAAGAAAAGATTCTTTTATCATCTAATCTAGCAGGTGCTCACTGCTGTTAAGGGCAGGAATGAAGTTGGTGATAAAAGTTACACCTTGCTAAATCACTTTATTTTTAGGTAGAAACTTACAAATCTTTCTAGATATGGAGTATTTAGTCAAAGCTTCACCATGGACTCAATCTATGACTTTGCAAACTTTTCCTTTTCCTATTGTATAATATATATACATAAAATATCATTTTATCAACTGTATCTCTTTCAACCTTTTCAACCAATGGTGGCATTGAGGACCATAAAATAAGGACTAAATTAATTTAAGTTTTTAGTTGCATGTATAGGCATTGGTCCATACTAATTTTATGCACTGAATTATAATTCTCTCTTGGTTTCTCCTCTTACCTCTTCTACTTCTCTTTTTGATTTGCTTTCCCTGCTTCCTCTTCCACTGCCTATCCATTTAAAGTAGTTACAGGACCCTCCAGCTTTCTTCTTTTTCTCTGACTGATCTTATATATTCTCATAATTTTAACTACCTCTAATAGCAGGTAATTAAATATGTGAATTGGATCAGTGCAAGCAGTAGGAAATGATGGGGCCTGTGGCATACTGGAAATAACTAAAGACATTTAAAATTATTTTTAAGGGGAGAAAAACCACTATCATGGGCCAAATAAAAGAATTAGCATCTGACTTGCTTTTTCAACTCCCAAATCTGTGATCTCTAGCTGGCCTTTCCCCCAAAGCCTCAATCCCACAGGGCAAAATGTCTGCCCACTATTGCAGAGGTTAGGGCTTTTCAAAACCCACTGCATTTTTTAGAGTCACCTGGAGAGAAGCTGTTAAAAATACTGCTGCTCAAGGACTGGATCTGGGCTCTAATTTTTTTTTTTTTTTAAGTTCCTCACATGTTGGGAATCACTGTCAATGTAGTTTTTTTTCCCAAATCCTAAGCCTTTCCTATAATTTAAATACATAAATGATAGATGATCAAAATCAAGAAGAGTGTTTTAAAATTTACCAATTCATAGATATTTCAGGCTATCCTTTAGTTTTTAGTTTCTAGTTTTATTGAATTTGGTAAAAAATCATAGATTTCTATGATATGTACTTTTTGAAATTTTAGATGTTTTGTGAAACATCTTTCAACAATCACTGAAAGTTCTATTCCTATGTAAAAATGTGCATTCTCTATATTATGGGTAAAATTTTTTTATTTTACCTTATATCATACCTTTAAGTTACTTATTTCAATCCTCTTTCTTCTAATTCTTGTGTATTTGATCCGACTATTTTTGGAGAAATGTATGGTAAGTTTGTCCCTATGAATATTAATTTGTAAATTTTTCTTTATAGTTGTAGAATTTTTGACATATTTTCATACTAGTTTTTTGGGGGGTGCATAAAAGTATATATAGCAGGTCCTCAAATAATGTCATTTTATTTAATGTTTCATTACAACATTTGAAATATCAAATTCTGTTGATGAGATGATGTAGAAACTTAACTTTTGTTTAAATTGATTAACCTATGGTATAATTGGTTTTAAAATATGTCTTTTCACTTAAAGTTGCAGAACCTATCTGCAACTGTGAGGGGTTACTATAACAATTTTTTTTTGTAAATTATTTCAATCATTTAAAATAATTTCTAGACATTAAATTCTTTTATCGTAGTTGCTTTTATCAGAGTGGTGATGGTGGTAAGCATTTGTCTGGAGATATATATTTTTTATTATATATACATAAACTTTATTTATTTTCAATCTATCTGTGTCATTTTGTTTTAACTATCATCTCTTATTATCAATCTACATTTGAATTAATAGTTTTGAATGAAATGTGACAATCAATCTTTTTATGATAGAATATAATCCCTCACAGTTTTTATGTTTATTGATGATTCTAAATGTATTCCTACCATATTTTTTGTTTTATTTATTTGTTATGCTTACTTTCCTCTTCTTTTCTTCTACTTCCTTCTACTATCTCTTTTTCTTCTCAGCAGTTTATCTTAAAATTTTAACAAACTATTTAATCATTCTGTTGTGGCGTGATCAATTCTAAGACCCATGGAGCCAATTGAGATGAATTATGAGCCTTTATTAGCCGGCCAGTGACTGACTCCCTACCACGCAGGGTTCGAGGAGATCAGCCCTGAGCTCCCAAAAGAGGCAGCTCATAAAGCCTAGAACCACACCCTGGTTTAACATCAAACAAGCAAACAGATTAACCACACCCTAGTTAACATCAAACAAGCAAGTAGATTGCAGAAGCAGAAGTTGGCTGTTAGCATATCTTTGCCCAGAACCACACCCTTAACACTTTCATATTTCATACGTTTAAAAAAACAGATATTTGGAAATATATTATTAATATTTTTATATCTCTATAGTCTTGAATTATGTTTTACTTTTTCTTGTATCTAGTTATCATTTTGGTGAAGTACAATACCGAGTAAATTCTCAAGGAATTATTTCAGAAGAGTTAATATACAATAAGCTTTCTAAAAATGTCTTTAAATTTTTCTTACACTTGAGTTTTGATGACATCTATTTTCTTCTTAGTATTCTTTAAAAACATAATGTCAATTTTTAGAAAAACCTCTTTTATCTTCATGAATTGTATTAGAATTTTCTCTTTAACCTTCAAATTCAGAAATTTCCCCAGGATATGTGTAGGGGAGGAAAAATAATTGCCCTTTACCCTTCTGAGTTCTTGGCCGAGACCCCTACAATAAAAGACAAGAGAAAAGCAAATAAGTTTATTAACATGTATACCTTATGTATGAATGGGAGATACCCAGAGAAAAATGAGTAACTCTTCGATATGGCTTAAAACTCTGGCGAAAACACCATCTTCAGCAAAAGACAAAAGAAAAAAAAGTGTGAGGGAGGCCAATTATGGAGAGGAGACCAGGAAAAGCTTGGTAAATAAGAATAAAGTTTGGTATATAGATATAAATTTGCATCTTCTCTATAGATAAGATTCTTTTGTGATTAAAGTAATCTTTCTCTTCCTGATAAAGAGGGAGACACCCTTGCAAGTGGAGATTTCCATTGTAAATGTAAATTTCCCTTACAAAAGGGTAACTTCACTTTGTTTTCAGACTTTCTCTTGCATCTGCTGTTTCTCAAAATAATCAGCTCAAAATAATCCTTATATCAAAGAGACATATTCTGCTACCCATCTTTTAATTAATTACTTACAGGGCTCTTCCAGATGAAGTCTTTGATCATTTTTAGGTCAGGGAAATTTTCTTCCATGGTCATTTCTTCCCCTCCCTCTTGTCTTCCTCTGGAGCTCCTATTAGTTTTATTGTAGACTTCCCACACATAGTTACATTACTCTAAACTTTCCAAATTTTTGTCCTTTTATATTGTGTTTGAATAGTATCCCTGTGTTTGCTTTTTCAGCTGAAATAATTTATCTTTAGCTTGACTTTTCTACTATTTAGTCTAACTATTGATCTCGACTTTGGAAATAAGATATAACTTCTAAGAATTCTCATTACAACTTTCTCATAGCATCCTTTTCCTTCTCCTTATTTCCTCCCTCCTCCACCACCTCCTCCTCTATCTACTCCTCCTGTTTTTCTTTGTAATACTCCCAAATCTCTGAATATATTTACTATACACATTATTATTTTTTTTTTTCTGAAATAGTAAAGTTTCCTTAGAAGTTATCTTTTCTCTTTGTGGGTTTGATACCATCTTTTGCTTTTTCTCAAATGTTTGATGATTCTTGGTTGTTTGCTTATACCTAGAGTCCCAGTGGGAATCCCATTCTTTTAAGGGTGAAAGCAGATTTTGATGAGTGTGAGGAACAGAAAAATTCATGCAGCTGTAGGCAAGGAAAATTTGTTCTTTATCCTCTTAGAATCCCTTGTTGGGTCAGAATATTAAACTGACAAAGACAAATTAACAAGAAGAAAGCATACAAATTATTTAATATAAATTTTATAATATGGGAACATTTATAAGGACTCAAATAAATGGTTAAACTTGAGTATTTTTATGTTAGGTTTGTTGAAGAGTGGGAAATTGTGGAGAAATGCGATAGGACAAAGAGTATGAGTTAAGTGCTGTAAACTGGGGGAAACTTAGCAAGGCCTGTTAGTTTTGATTCTTTTTTGGTGTTCTTCCACCTTGGAGATTAGGATGTTCTTTTCCTCTTGCTATAGAGAGGCCACCTCTCACACGAGGGTCTTATGGCCTGCTTTAAGGGAGAAGGGCAGGGAAAGGTCAGAGAGACCTTCCTGCTTCTGCTGTTTTCTCTCTCTTTCGCTTAAAATATTCAGTATTGGTATATTGCCTTAGTATGTTCTGAACCCTATCACAGCATAGTCAGTTTTCCTTTGGGGCAGAGGTCACAAACAACCCAC
The DNA here is from genome assembly GCF_000325575.1 of Pteropus alecto. Taxonomy (NCBI): domain Eukaryota; kingdom Metazoa; phylum Chordata; class Mammalia; order Chiroptera; family Pteropodidae; genus Pteropus; species Pteropus alecto. Next base: position 2,860,126 of record NW_006433378.1, on the reverse strand, counting down.
TGTTGTAAAAATTGGAAATTTCATATGAAATTAGAGATTTCATTTCGCTCTTAGAAAATGTGAAACTCTAGCAAATGTGGGCCTGCATTGCTGAATGGAAACAACAGGCTGGAGCTAAATTGAGACTGTCTAGATGTGGCATGTGCTCATATTTGTCATAGTCTCTACCACTTTCTTCTCTAAGCTGCTACTCCTTTGATTTGGGGGCAATTTTAGTGTTCTTTCGGGAAGATCTATTCTTTTGGAAGAGGTTCTTTTTCCCAAGTAAATTGTGATAATGAAATACTAATAGATAATAATATCACCTATTACTATATAAGAACTTACTATTTGAGAGCTATTATGGAAGTATTTACTATTATAGTTAATCTTAATAGCTTCCTAGCTCAAGAGTTGATTATTATTATAATGATACCATTTTACGAATGAGAAATAGGAGGCAAAGATTATTGCTTCTTTTATGTTTTAGTTGCATACTATTTTTATCTATGGATGACATCTTTTCTAGTTTTCTTGAGCTGAAGTTTGACTTTTGTGGGGAGGGCCTTTTGGGAGACGGACTTGATTACTTATATAAACTGATGACTTCCTTTGTAACTAAACAATGCTCTTTGATGGTGGGGAGTGTGTCTTATGTGTATTTAGGTCCTTTAGCATTCATCACAGTTCCTGGCTAATAGTAGACCTTCAACACATGTCTAATTTGAAAACAACTATGTTCCTTTTGAATGTTTATATGCAATGTTTTATATAACATATGCATGTTATATTACATTAAAGAAAATCCATTCAGACCATTTAAACCATGTTTCTTGAAATTAAAAAAAAAGCTTTTTTTAGTACATGCACTTTTTGAACTTTAATACACTCATTAAGCTGTTCGTTCAGTTATACATCCATTTGAGTATCCAATCATATGTATTTCATATATAATCAAATATATTATATATATTTCTCCTTTTTATTTAACAAAAATATATTGATCAATTGCTATGCATAAAGCAGTTACTATTGTTGGCCCTTGCGAAAAAGAACTTACAATCTAATAATGGAGAGAAAACCTCTACACGAATAATTATGATAGACAGTAAAATGTACAAAGGGAGAATAAGTAAAAAGCTCTAGGAATTTTAGAGAGAGGATTAGTGAAATGACACTGGAAAGCTAATATTTATTGGTTAGAACTTGAAGGATAGGAAGAACTGGAACGCGTGGTGATACCAGTTCATTGATTTTCTGTGAAGTAATGCTATTTATATATTTATAAATATGTGGTATCCAAATACCTACATGAATCTTTTTAATACTAGTTCTGTTTAAGGACTTTTCTTCCAAAATCTAAAGCACTATGAGTATCCTTGAGAAGACAGTTAAGTGACTGCTCTCAAGTATTAACAATTTGAGACTACAATTATTTTTTTTAGTTTAATGCAGTTAATACCTCAGTATGTTTCCTAAACACCATGCAACAATTTCAAATCTATTGCTTCCTCCTGTAGCAAAATAGTGATATTGTGTTATTAATTTGAGTCTAAAATTATTTCTTTCTTATGCTGTTTAATCAAATTTTTTTTGACAGTTTTCATTTCACTTCTAATGCTAGAATGAAAGAATTTTTATAAACAAGGGCCTTAAATCACTTCTGAAGTATACAATTAGAAACATTGTTAATATCATGTGGTTGAAATTTTTCCTTTTGACATTGTTTTAGGTGGTTTTCAAATACATTTATTCAAAGGAGGATTCACCAAGATAATAGTTCATCTTTCCTTTTATAGCAAGCCCTGTGGCTGGCTGCATTAACCCTGTAGGCCATTAATCTCCTATTGCATTACCCTGAAATTGTGTAGTTTATAAGTAATCATAAACTGTCAGCTTTGAAAAGCTAACATTTGTTAGCTTCGCAAGCATGAAAAAATTAGTGATAAGTGTGGTCGTTAAAAAGTCGAATTAAATGTTAATTGATGCAAGGGCACAAATCAGGAAGGCACTTAAGAGTTTATATGTGGGCACTGCATTTATCAGACTTGACAAATTATCTTGAAGAGTTTACATAGATACTTACCTTTATATTTTCCTCCATCACCATTTTCCACATAAGCATGTTACAATTCAAAAATAGTTACAGTACTGCTCTTGCCAACAGTTTATGTAGTCTCATATGAAGCCATAGGCAAGATTCTGAATCTACTGTGTATATTTACAATGTTTTATTTTAAGCAGTGTGGTGATTTAAGAAAAGAATCAAAGAACAGACTATCCTAGAAATTTGCATATGGAGAAAAGAACATGGACACTCTTGGGGAATTAAAGAGAAGATTCTTTCTTAATCATCTCATACATTTAAATTACCCAAATTTGCATAAATGCTGAAGTGTGAATTGTTGCCTTAAAAAAAAAAAAACAAAAAACTCAATCCCTTTTAGACCATTGCTAATTATTCTTGGCTAATGTGGTAAAGTTAAAGGCATGGAAAGTCTGATATTCCTCGTTGTCTTCCCCAGAACACTGACATAAGGCGTGGTTTGCTTAGATTCTCTGGTTGATGCATGAAGCAGAAGAAGGAGGAAATATTGCAACTAAAATAGTTTTGTTTTCTTAGATCTTTTGTTGCTAGTAGACTACACACACGCATAAGAAAGCATTCCAACTAACTCTAGGTGTAATATTTTTACAGAAATGGCTAGCTAACCAGAGATGCAATTTTGCTAGATTTTTTTTAAAAAAAATATTATTAGGTCTAGTTCAGAGTCAGTTACTTGGTATAAATTTCTTCTGCTTGATACCTTTTAATGTTCCAGTTTTTTTTTTTTTTTACAAATTATCTACTTATGAGGCAATGGAAAATACATTTAAAATGATAGATCTGAACTTTTAAAATACTTAAATGACCATAGCTATTAATTTTTGACTCATTTTGTATGTAGATTTTCCTGTGGTCACAAACAGCAATTCCTTATGCACATTTGCTTTCAGGGCAGTGTAAGCAGAATGTTGTGATCTGAGACTGGACCCTATTTACAGAACTTATAAGAATTAAAGATGGTTAACTTTGACAGGTTAATAATGACCTGTCATTTGAAAGCCTTGTTTTCCCGATAGGGTTTTTTTTTTTTCTTCTCCACTAGAAATTTCTTTGAATTTATGCTTTTCCCCAAAGTAGAAGAACTTTAGTGAGACATAGTCTTTACTGGAAAGAAGTTTGAGAATCCTCGAGCTATTAAGGAGAAGTAGTTTGTGTTTGAATGTGTACATTGAAAAATTAACTGAATTTAATAGATAGTATTGAGTGTACACCACGTGATTTACTGGGCAGACTACAAATGGAAATCTAAAACAATTCCCGTCCAAAAGTTTATTAAAAGAGGGGTGACAAACGAAGACAGTAGAGGGCCACTCTGTATAGTTGTTCAGAGGACTCAGCTCAGCGGCATGGCTGAGGAGAGTGTAGGGAGGAAATCCTACTTTTGTTCTACTTACCAAGCCAGGTATCTTTGAGTCTAAGTCTGCCCCAAAGGGCAGTTAATTAATCTGTTAATTAGGATGGTACTAGTAGCTGTTGTAACAAACAGTTTCCAAATTTTCAGTGGCTTAACAAAATAAATGTTTATTTCTAACTTACAAAATCATCTAATTCATATTTCTGGTCATTGGGTGGCTTTCTTTCATGTATTTCTGGCACCGAGGCTTTTTAGATCTTGTAATTCTACCATTTTCTCTGAATGATTTCTAAGATCACTGTGGTTGTTTACCTCAAGCTACACAGGGAAAGACAGCATGGGGGATCATATGTAGGAAGTGAATAAGGGCCCAGGCGCCTATCAGTTCTGCTTATGTTTCATTGGGTAGTACTCAGTGAAATGTCACACTCATCCTCAAGTGAGGATGGGAAATGTAGTTTGGCTGTGAGCTTGGAAAGAAGAAGAAATGGGTCTGGTGAACAGCTGGCTGGTCTCTGCCATACTCTGCTCTTCCGGTTATATATCATCTATATCTGTGTCTATGTCTATACACATATATCTCTATCTATATCTCTATACCAATTGATAGCTGTTTCAGAACTTAACTTTCAGAAACAACTGTGTCCCAGAGCAAGTAGATAGCTAAATTAATTTTGCTTTGGCTTCAATATTCTTTAACACAGGTACAAGAAAATATGTCTGATCTCAGTATTGTATAATACAGGGACAAGACATTGTGCCCTTACACCTCCCAAAAAAGACTACTTAAGAAGTCATCTAACTCCTAGTTCAGGATCTCTTTGTCATGCAACATCCTCTTTTTCAGATCTGGATGTGTCTCTATGTTTTCTGGTGGTCTGTGAACTAAACAGAAGAGCTAAGACTAACTATTTACCCTCCCCACTGCACACTCATGGTTGCACACATGCCTGATATACAACGGTAAAGCAGACACAAAATAGCACACTAAAAACTCCTATTATCCAAATGAAATATTGGGAAAGACACAGTTGTCCCCAGTCTCAAACATTAACGATCTCTAGTGTCAGGCATAGTGAAGACCTTCTGTCTGGCCTGTGGAGAAAGTTTATTTATTAGCTTTTGGTTCTGTTCTCTGGAAAGAACTCTCTTGTTTAGTATTTTCTATAGCTCTTGATTCTATTAGATAAAAGGTTCTTCCTTATCTATTATCCATCATGGACACAACAGAAGTGGGAGTTAGGGAGTAAGTCCTCCTCGGGAGTTGTGCGACTTTACAATCACTATGTGCTAGTGCATTTATACTGTGCCTAATGCATATGCTAAGCCTTTAAGAAATCAAAGAATTTAAGAACTCTGGTCCAAAGTTTCTTTGGCAATGTATTTACCTTAGAGACATAGTAGGCTTCTAATCTTTTTGTTTCTAGTAGATTCTTATGCCAGGAACCATTCCCAAAATTCTTTCTTAGATATAGTTCTCTGGTTTGTGTTGTTTCTTTGCTCTTGAAAGTGGAAAACACATAATTTCTTGTTTCTATAGTATTAGTACGGAGACAGAGCCTATATTTCTATTCATATATTAAATAATATTGAAACCAAGCAAAAGTGACTTAGCTGCTTACTCCAGGACATTCTTGCTCCTGAGAGATAATACTGTGATACAATGAAATCAGCCACATTTCACAGCTTTCTCATCATAGACCTTACCTTGCTATGCCCAGCAACCCAAAACTATGAAAATCTCAAAAATTTAGCAGCTACTTCAAACCAATTTTAAATATATTTTGGTCATTGTGTATTTAGTCCTAGGGTTGATTGAAAGTTTTCCAGCTAGAGTTAAGCTATGATGATGAAGAAATAACTGCTTGATTTTTGTTCACAATCTCTCCAGTGATTTTGTTGGAGCTCTCATTTAAGAGATTTCAAGGCCTTGTTACTTATTGAAAAACTTCATGTCTCTTTACCCCTTGTGGAATTCTAAAATGAAAAAATTTAAAGCTCTCAGAGTTCTTAGAACTTCCATGATCTAAGGTATTTCCAATGACCTTAATGATATTGGGATTGACTTTCCGCATTCATCGACATTTTTGTTATTGATCATAAATAAGCTGATTCATGAATTCAGTCATATTACCTTTCATCCTAGACTGTCCTGTTGTAAGCAGACTTGGGCAAATACTGCATGGGATTTGTGCAGTACATTCAGTCTTATCATCACCAGGTACAAGTAGCCTTTCCGAACGTCCTCCTAAATAATCTTTGCATAACTTAAAATGTGGAGATTTGCTTCTCTGGAAGAGAAGTCAAAGATGGACAGCCCTTAAATTCCTATGAAACAGACATTATCAGCCACTGTTAATGTCATAGTAAAACTTTGAGAAGTTGCTGCTTGATTTATATCTGCCAAATTAAGAGATATAAACCATCTATAGCTCATTGGAAGACTTCTGGTCAAAGGCCTCAAGATAATGATTCTTAGATATCCTCCAGAATCAGGTAATGTTTGAGAAGAAGTAGCTTCTAGGTATTTGGATCAAGTTGACAACTGCATCAAGAAGTAGACAGCTCCTACCCTAGACCACAGAACAAGACCCAGCTGACCAGAACTGCAGATTATCATGCTTTAATCTGAATTCTCTTGTTCTTTATTTCCTCCAGCTATTTTACATAATCTATGCTTCTTTAAGTTTCTGTATTTACTAGCGTTCACTTTTTATCCTTTAACTATGATATCCATAAAGTCCCTATCATTAATACTGCTGTTTACATTGCTAGCAACTTCCTGCAATATGTCATTTTCTTGTTATTTGGCTGAAAGATAAATCAAACCAATCCTGTTAGTGCTAGTTTTTTTTTTTCCTATTGAATTAGCCAGTGTCTTGATTGATTGAGTCAACTGCTAAGCAACTTTTTAGTTTGCAAACAATGCAACAGAACAGACAGCTAAGAGTCTAAGCTCTTAGCTATCACATCTAGAATAGGAGGGTTCTGTGTTTGTTAAAAAAACATTTAAGAACTTCTCATAGTAGTTGGACTTTTTAATAAAATTTTCATGAAAATAGAGCTTGGAATATGACTAAGAAATATATAGTAAAGAAGTGAAAGCCAACTGCTATGGACTGAGGTGTATCTATTTAAATTTATATGTTGAAGTCTTTGGGAGATAATTGGGTTCAGATAAAGTCATAAGGGTGGGGGCCTCATGGTAGAATTAGTGCCACGATAAGAAGAGACACAGAGAGCTCTCTTTCACGCTTTCTCTCTGTCATGTGAGGACATAACAAGTACATAGTTATCTGCGAGCCAGGAAGAAAGCTCTCCTTAGAAAGCAACCATGCTGGCACCAGCTTCGAGAACTGTGAGAAAATATATTTCTGTTGTTTAAGGTACCTAGTCTATGGTATTTTTTTTTTAAAGCAGCCCAAGCTGATTAAGACACCATCTCATTTTTACAGACCTGAAAGAAGGTTTACTTCTTAAACTTAATCTCATGCTGTTTTAGATCCAACTGATGGCCTATCTAATTTAAATCTTACTATCTGACTCCAATCCACTTTTACTGAGTGGCACTAAAAGTTTGCAAAATAATTAGACAACCACCAAGGCTATACGGGCTCAAAAAAATTGGATGACTCACAATAAATAGTATTGGATTTGTGCATGAAAATTATTTTAGCTATTTCCTGCAAAACTGTACAAGGGTCTAATCTCAGTATCTGATGCCTATCTTCAGGATAGTACCTGAAATCACCCAGTGTCCATTTTGCTATGCCATTTTCTTCTCTAAAAAAACAAAAGAAAAGAGAAAAACTCCACAAAAATAAACCTTTAGGTAAATTGGTTCATAAAGAAATAAAACTGAGTTTTGATTTGAGACCCCAAAACTTAAACTACTAAGAGGGCATTTTAGGCTTATTTCTTCTGTCCTCACATCTCCTCATTTTGTGCTTTATAATGTGTCTGTAAAGCAGGGGCATGTCTTACATGTGATAGTTCACATAGTGACAGGAGAGCATGACAGTGCCACTAAGGCCGTAGATCTCCTTACCTAAAAAAATCATGAGACCAGATTGGTGGTGATTCAAAATAGAGCAGCCCTAGATATTATATTATTCTCTTTAACCTCACAGACTTTTCTGGAATCTTTATTCTCACAAATAACTGAATTATGTACTACAGATGCTTCATATTTGGAACTGGATCTATTCTCTTGCTTTATTCTGGGCATTCTTTACTCTCTGCTTACAAGTGAAATTTAAACTCTGATCATTATCTTTTTGTTAGTATTTGCTTGCATTGCAGTGCTCACATGTGTTAACTTCAGAGTCTTAAATCAACTTATATAGTCACTTTTATTTCATATGATCTAATAAATTATTAATTAACAAGGAACTTAATAAATGACCATGACTCATTAAATAACAATGTACGTTTGAATTGATCATGTCCCCCAGATGATAAATGATCTATTTTCCAGAATAGGCTGGAGATTGACAAAAAGTGGGAATTGATAATTGAAACCAATATAATTCTTGTGTCTATGTTAAAAAATACTAACACCAGACTTTTTTCTGCCTGTGAACATAATTTCTTTACTCTGAGTCAACTAATGATGAGACTGTCCTTATTTAAATAACACTGAGATCAAGCACTGAGACCAAGCACAAGTTAGTTACTTGCTCCAGAATACACCTTCTTTTGGGATATAAAACAGTAAAGCAACTAACATGCTCGTTAAGAGAAACAGCTTCCTCATCAAAGCTGTTTCAAGGCCATTGCCCTACTATGCTCCTAAATCCAAAGCTAGAATGTTGTAATCTGCCAGTTCTTAACCAGATCCCTACCTTGCAACACCTGACTTATACTCACTCAATCCAGGCCCTAAAATCTTCCTATCATTTCCTAATTTCCAACTTTTGAGATATTACAAGACTTAGTCAAGGCAGTGTTCTTCCTTATTGCAATAAGTTTAATAAACTCATCATTATGTTTTCCTGGTGGTGTTTGAGAGAGGGCTTCATTACCTCTTGCCTCTATTTCTGAATTTGATAGGACTATCTTTAGGGCATCTCAAATACAGTAGGCTTGCATGGGAAGGAAATGCTCTCAATCTGATCTGCTCAAAGCTGAGACACTTTGCTTAACAAAGCAATCATAATGAGCTTTTTTCATTCAAAATAATTTTTAATTTTTTATTCTTATAATTGAAGTATAAAAGCAGTTTCAATCCTTTGAGGCCACACGTTTCTAGATTATTTATTTCTCTTCATTTTTTTTTCTTCAAACCATCTAATTCTCTCCTCTTAACTGTTATACCTGTGTCTTAGTCTGTGCAAGCTGCTATAACAAAAATATCATAGACTGGGTGACTTAAACAACAATTTATTTCTCATAGTTCTCGAGGCTGTGAAGTCCAAGATTAGTTTTCAGCATGGTTGGGTTCTGGTGAGAGCTCGCTTCCAGGTTGGCAGATGGTTGCCTTCTTGCTGTGTCTTCACATGGAGAGAGAGTTCTGGTCTCTAACTCTTTTATGAGGATACCAATCCCATCATGAGGTCTCTACCCTCATAACTTTGTCTAAATTTAATCATGTCCCAAAGACCCTATCTTCTAATATCATTGCACTGAGGCATAAAGCTTCAGCATACGAATTTGGGGAGACACAAAGACACAGACCATAACACCTTATAAAAAGCAGAAATAAAAAGTAATACATGTTCTTTTTGCAATCACTTTCCCTGAGGTACAGGCTCAGTAGATAGGCATGTTATTTGCACTCACTCCAGATTACCTGAGGTGACATTTCCACTATTTTGCCATTGTATAACACTAGGCTCTATATTCTCAGACTCCAATATCAATTCCTTTACTACCTACTGCCTGACCACTAGGTAGACCCACTTCTAATTCTAATTTCTGTTTTCATTTGGGTAATGCCAAGTGTTGCCACAAAGATTACAGGATACCTGTGGATTAACACAATGCAAATTTATATTACACTCATATAACAGTCCAAAGCAGACCTTCGTGGTTTAGAGACCACCTTTTTTCACAAGATAAATCCATATTGTGGCTCTACTTTCCATACCTGCCTTTCAAGATTGGTTTGATTATTTGACTCAAGTTGGGGGATGTGGACAGAAAGCATAGATAATTGTATGAGGGAGGTTTTTTATGGGTTAGGCTAAATGACACACATCACTTTCAATCACATTTAGTTGGCTGCAACTCAATCATATACTAATCCTGAATGCAAGGAAGCCTAAAAAATATGGTACAGCTATCAGCCTAGGAAGAAAAGGAAATGAATTTGATGAAAAGCTAGCCAGTGTTTGCCACAGTTGTGTATTTTTAAGCACACAGGTTGACACATAGGTAAACAGAAGCTCTGGGACAGTATCGAGCAGTAGGTAATAGTGCCAGAAATAGAGATGGAAGAGCTCAGCCTGTGATGTGGCTGGGGAAATCGTTGGCAAGAAACATCGATTATGATATGGATCAGAAAAGACATCAAATGTGATATTCATGAGTAGAATGTACAGAGTTAATGTATAGAAATTGTGGATACATGTATTCTTGTTGGAGGAAACATTGTATGTAATGTTTATGGGCAGAAATGACTATGACCTGTTTGAGAATATTTGCTTGGCTGTGGCAGATTTCTTTTAGAGATTAAGAAAAACTAAAGATGATTAAGAATGTTGGAATGGAGCAGAGATCCTTTAACGATGCTCACACTAAAAAGTCTTATTCTAGACCCATTTAAATAGTATTGATCATTTAGAGTCATTGTCTACTTATAATGTTATTCTCTTTAAGCTTGCTGCATATATTTCAGCATCTGATGTTTTCATTTAGGTGTAAGAAAGTCTGTGTGAAGAAGAGATACACAGACTCTGAAAAGGGGATAAATTGTAAATGGCCTATTATACATTCATTATGTTCCTCCAATGTCAGCAGGAGTTTTCTGGGTCGCTGGTAGTTGTGTGCATAATGGCTGGAAGATTGAGTCCTAATTACTAAGACTAGCATTGCAGAAGCACCACTAAGCGCAACTTTGTTGGAGCATAATATGTTTGTCTGAGGTGATTAGACATTAAAGATAGGTCGTTTAAAAATGCACAGGTAAAACTCTAATTTTCTCTCTTTAATCAGTGTAATTCTAGTAGATAATGTGCCTTTTTTAAAAAATTAGAAATTGATAATAAAATCTTTCAAAAGATATAGTCTATTTAAAATGAGAAGAGAGTTAATTCACAATGTCCTAATGTTCACATAGGACTTCATCATAATAAATGTTAGTTTTATAATTTTGTATCCCAGTAACCCTAAACGTGCTTCAAAGAAACATAGTAAGCTGCATAGTGAAAGTGAGAAATACAGAAACGACGGGATTTAATCCTATGTCCCCCTAGTGATTGTTTTTCTCACTTAGGGTGATTTAGGATATATTTTGATGGAAAAAAATTATATATAATGTAATGGATCAATTTAACCATTTTTGGAGTTGTTGACAGTAAGTTCAAATTCCTAATAATTTATTTGTATTGTTATAAAACTTTAGCAATGGTGTTGTCATCTTTGACTGCTCAAAGGTGCTGTCAAGTTGAACCTTTCAATGACTGTATGACTTTCATGTGAAATATGTATTGCATATAATGGACAACCTTCACTCACCATTCACCATATTTTAGCTAAGTAGTGTGCTGAGAGAAATACATTATGAACTTTAAAAGAGTATCTGAGTTCCTTGTCTTCCTTATATTAGTGTTATTATTGATAAGTAGAGTAACCATACAATTTACCAATCAGGTTAGGATATTTTGCAAATGAAAGTGTTATTATTAGTAAGTACTCTGGAACAGTAGATTTTAACTGGGACATATGGCACCTATTGGTAAATCTACATGGAGAACTGAAATTGGTAAAGAATGTGAAAAATCAAAGCTTGGTTTAAGTTATCATTTACCAAACTTTTTTACGTGGCGGAGATGCTACTACGATGCATTATCTCATTTAATTCACTCTCACATCAGGTAGTTATTATAGCCATATTTTAGATGAGAAAAATATGGCTTATAGTTGTTAAATAACTTGTCCAAGATTTGATATAGGTAGGCTACAAAGGCTGATTTTAAATTTATGTATTTATATAAATCATGGGAAATAACACTGTAGGTAATTTGACAGTAAAGATATGAGTAACCCATAGTTCTATTATATCTCTAATATCACTATTATAATTTAAAAAAAATTATTTCTGGACTTTTTTAAAATGTGTGCTATTTTTCTCAAAGAAACTAAGCAATAATTACCAGAATAATAGCAGGTATGATTTAAAAATATAAACAGTGTGGAAAAACACAAATGAAAACAAAAGGTCCTGTACCTACTCACATTTCATACCCCAAACTTCACATCCCAGAAGTAATGTTTTAATAGTTTTAGCTTTTGCTTCTTTCTCATTAACTTTAAAATAATACATGCATTCTCGATTTGTGATTAATCATCTTTACGTAGCATCTTATGACTTCCTGCTATAAAAGTTAAGGTATTAATTTTTTATTTTCTTCTCATTCTCCTTTCAATTTATGTGATTTTAATTATTCTGTTGATTATTTATATAACTTTTTATAATAAATATGTTTACTGATTGTAAAAATAATGTGATCATCACAAAATTGAAAAAAAAACAGATGAAAGTATGGGGAAAAGAAAAGGTCATCTGAAATCTCACCTCATTATATTAATATTTTAGGGGCTGTATTTCATGTCATTCTTTGTCAATACATTCTTTGTCAATACATACACATAACTCGCATTCAAAAATGCCTACATGTTTATTTTCACATAATCAGAATCACATGTGCCTTAGCTTGGGTTTCCCAGGAAACATACACTGAGAAGAGTGTTTATGTTCAGAAAATTAATTGGATACAACATGAAGGAGCAAGGAAAGCAGGAAGGGACAGTGGGGGAAATTGAACTGTGATACAGTCACCACAATGACCTCAACTACTTTAGTGGGGAGCTCCCTGTTGTACCTATCTATCAACTAGTCACTGAGTTCTAAATTAACTTCCCTCAGGGAAAGGATATGGTTTTATAAAAGGAAAAACTGTTTTTTTTCCTGTTACTTTCACTACTTCTGACACCAAATCTGTGGATTTTTCCCATGACAAGCAATTTTCCAGTTCTTGGTGGAGGATGACTGGATGTTCTATAATTTAACTCATTCTGACACTATTTGGAGTTAACCCCACAGGTTAAGGGCTCACAAGACTACCTCCCTAACCCCAACTTCAGATGACAGTTGTGAGTCTGGGCCTCTCATATTTTGACAGACACACATAAATCAGGGGTTCTTATGATAACCTTCTTTTGTTGGATAATTTTTTAGAATAGCTCTCAGAACTTAGGAAAGAACTTTGCTTAATATTAACCATTTATTATGAAAGATACAACTCAGGAATAGCCAAATAGAAGACATGTATGTGACAAGGGGTGGGCAAGGATCACAGAGCTTCCATACCTTCTCAGGGTGTATATATCAGCACCTCCAGGTGTTCACTGACCGGAAATGTCTCCAAACCCCTCTGGTCAAGGTTTTTCATAAAGGTTCCATTATGTAGGCATGGCTGACTAAATCATTGGCTGTTGGCAATTAAACTCAATCTCCAGCTCCTCTCCCCTACCAGAGGGTGAGGAGTAGGGTTAAAGTTTCAAGCTTCTAATTATGGCTTGGTCATTCTGGTGATCAGCCTCCTAAAGCTATCCAGGAGTCCAGCAAAGTCATCTCATTAAAACAAAAGACACCTTGGAAATTTCAAGGGATGTAAGAACTGTGTCAGGAACAGGGGTCAATGACCAGATATTAGAGCAAAAGATGCTCTTAGCACTCTCATCACTCGGAAAATGGCAAGGGTTTTAGGAGCTTGATGCTAAGAAAAAGAGACAAAGACCAAATATATAATTCCTACTATATCAATATTTTTTTCAAATTTCTTGAAGTATAATAGATCATTAGTTGCTCATATTTACATTGTACAAGTCAATGAGTTTTTTCAATTATATTTGGCATATAATAATATATGAGTTTCAGTTGCACAGAACAGTGATTAGAGATCTATATAACTCACAAAGTGGTCACTGCACTAAATCTAGTACCCCTCATCCCCTTAGGTATTTTTTTTACAACATTGTTGACTATTTTCCTTATGCTACATTTTATATCTCCATGATTATTTTTTATCTATCCATTTGTACTTCTTAATCCCTTTGCCCTTTTTCGGTCGCCCCCAAGCCCTCACCTATCTAGTAGCCCTCAAAATATTCTCTGTATCTATGAGTTTGTTTCCATTTTTGTTGTTGTTCTTATTTATTTTGTTCTTTAGGTTCCACATGTATGTGAAATCATGTGGTATTTGTCTTTATCTGACTTACTTCATTCAGCACAATACCCTCTAGGTCTATCAAGGCAATATCTTTTTCCATCCCCTTTCTTTTGGTCTGTGTGTGTCTTTTAATCTGAAGTGAGTCTCTTGTAGGCAGCATTGGTAGGAGTCTTGTTTTCTTATCCATTCAGCTTCTCTATCCTTTGGTTGGAGCACTTAATTCTTTTCCATTTGAGGTACTCGTTGATAGATATGTAGTTATTACCATTCTTTATTTATGTTTTTGATGCATGGTTTTCTTCTTAAAGAAGTCTCTCTGACAATTCCTGTAATACTGGCTTGGTGTTGATGAATTCCTTTAGCTTATTTTTGTCTGGGAAGCCCTTAATCTGTCCATTGACTCTAACTGATAGCTTTGCTGGATAAATTATTTTTGGTTGTAGATCCTGGCTTTTCATCACTTTGAATATTTTGTGCCAAGCTCTTCTGTCCTGCAAAGTTTTTTTGAGAAGTCGCTGCTAATTTTATGGGTGCTCCCTTGTAGGTAACTAATTGCTTTTCTCTTGATGCTTTTAAGATTTTCTTTGTATTTAACCTTTGGCATTTTAATTATGATGTGTCTTGGTGTGGGCCTCTTTGGGTTCCTCTTTCTTGGGACTCTCTGAGCTTCCTGGGGTTGTATGTCTATTTCCTTTACCAGTTTAGAGAAATTTTCCATTATTATTTCTTCAAATATATATTCAACTTCTTGTTCTCCCTCTTCAGGTACCCCTGTGACACAGATATCCCATAGGCTCCTTAAATTATTTTTATATTCTTGGTTATTTTTTTCTTACCATTTTGATTGGGTGTCCTTGGCTTCCCCATTTTCTATATCAGGGGTTCTTCATCTTCTATATTGGTAGTTCGATTCTCTTCTTTATTCACTGTTTATTCCCTCTAAAATACTCTTCATCTCAGATAATGTGTTCTTCATTTACGACTGGTTCCCTTTTATACTTTATTTTTATTTTTATATTTTTTATTTCTTTGTTAAAGTTCTCACTGAGTTCATCTACTCTTCCCTTAAGTTCACTGAGCATCTTTATAACCAGTGTTTTGAACTCTGCATCTGTTAGATTGCTTGATTCAACTATTCCTGGACCTCTGTTGTGTTCTCTCATATGATTTCTGCTTCTTCATCTTCCCATTTGGGCTGCCTTTCTGTGTCTGTTTCTATGTACTAAGCAAAGCTCCTAAGTCTCCTGGTCTTATGAGTGTGGCTTTTTATAGTAGGTGTCCAGTGGCACAGTCCTGAGAGGGGTTCAGCTGCAGGCCAAGTTTAGGCCCAGCTTATGACCCTCTGAGGCCACCAGTTAAGATTCAGCAAGCAATCCACAGATGCTATGCTTATCGCTGCCTCAATAAGCCAAACCAGAAACTGAGGTCAGCTGCCACCAGTGTGAGTCTTGGCACTGCTCAGCAAGTGGCACAGGACTCGTGGAGGACACTACTAGATGTGGCTTGGGTGAGGCCGCAAGTTGGGGGAGGCGGAGTTTCAGGGAACCCTCTGGGTGGAGCGATCTCTGTTTTCCGCTTCGATGATGTCTTGCTATGGCGGCGCTGGGTCTGCACTCTGAGAGGGCTCAGCACTTCTGCCCGGGACAAAGTCTCACCACCGGCTCTTGCTCCGACAACTCAGCATGCCTCTGTAAGTCCCTAGTGCCCCCCTGAGCAGCTTACCTGGTGCTGGTGCTCAGGGCGAGCAGGCCTATCACTGCGAAAGTCTGGTCATGGCCCCTTTAAGTGGCGTCTGCCGCTGCCGCAGCCTCTGTCCCACTCAACTGCTCAGACCCGGCAGCCTCCTGTCTTCACCCCCTCCTACCTCCTCCCTTTGCAGGGTGATTTCTTAGTTTTCTCTCTAGTTGTAGTGATTCTGTTTATCTAGACCTCAGGTGAATTTCCTTGCTGTTCGCTCTGTGTTTCCATCTCAACTTTGATGTGGTTGCAAGAGGGGTTGAACGCAGCTTCTATCATCTATGCCATTTGCCTGGTCTCTCCAATATCGTTATTTTATATCTGGGGTGAGGCAGTTTCCTTCTGCTAAGAGCAATTCCTGGAAAAAGAATTAGCCATGAGGTGTCAAAGCCATCACTCCTGGCAAATGGAAGGATTTGGTGTTACACCACAAGTGATTTGGTATTATTCTACAGCCTCTACCACAGTATCATAAAAGTCATTTAAAAATTCATGGGCAAATCTCAAAGTTATCTAAAATTATTATATTCAAGTTATATAAATTGCTGGCTTACTTCTTTCTCAATTCTCTCCTACATTCTTTTCCTGGTGACCAAATTTAACTATCAAGTACATATTCCTCTTCTTTCTGCTACTTGCTCACATACTTGTGTGAATATACACATATAGCTTTTTGTTTTGGGTGAGAGAGGAATCACAATTCATTTTAAATAAATGAGATAATATTAAATAAACTTTTCTGCACATTGACTTTTGCATTTAATCATACTTCCTGGAAATCTCTCGAAAGTAAATGTTATAGTGCTCACTCATTCTTCTTAATAACTGTATTATTTCATTGTGTGTTGCTAATTTACCTCTTCACTCTCATCTCCAAGCTTACCCTTTAGTATTTTGCTTTGTGATTCTGCAAACCACGTCTTTCAGAACGTCAGTGGACTCTAAGAAGTAGCTCTTCTCTACATTTATTATATAAGTGATTGCATCCATATTCACGTATAGAACTCCAGCTTACATCTCACTCATGACTCCAGACCTGTATGTATAACTACCAACTTGACAACTCTACATTTGGGGTCCAGGGTGCACCTTCAAACATAACACATCCACACTGAGCTCCTGATATAGCTCAGTATATTCTCCTCTTGTCATTCTGTAGTTTTTCCTATCCATTCTGTAGTTTTTCTCATTCCAGTTAATGGCAGTTCCTTTCTTCCAGTTTTAAAATTTGACAATATGATTATAACATAACATGTTATTCATACTTTAATATACTTAATTAATACAGAGAATGAAAAATTTTCATATTTCTTTTGAGATTTCTCTTCTGTGATTTTTATATTCAGGTCCATTGCCCATTATTCTATTGGTTTGCCTTTTTATAGCCATCAGGGATTGTTCATCATATAATAAAGTTATGATTCCTTTAGCTATATTAAAGATGATAATGATGTTTAAAAAACCATTTTATCACTGAATTAAACTGCTAATATTTTCATATATTAAATACATGTGTTTATACAGTTAACCCTTGAACAATATGGGTTTGAACTTCTCAGGTCCACTTATACAGAGATTTTTTTTCAATAAACACATACAGTACTTGAAACATATTTAATCTTCCTTATGATTTTCTTAATATCATATTATTTTCTCTAGCTTACTTATTGTAAGAATACAGTGTAAAATAAATACATAAAATATGTTCATTCATTGTTTATGTTATTGGTAAGGCTTCTGGTAAATGGTAGGCTATTAGTAGTTAAGGTTTTGGCAAGTTATATGCAAATTTTCAACTGTGGGGGGTGGTTAGATACTTAACCCCTGCATTATTTAAGGGTCAATTGTATATATGTAAATGTATACACACACACACACCACACACACACACACACATACACATAGACATACACACACATACTGGTATTTGGTATTAATTCCTAGTCTCTCTCTTTGATTTTCCTCAATGATTTGGCTATGCCAGTATTATATTGCTTTGACAGAATGGCTTTAAAATATGTTTTAATACATGATTATCATTTCCCTTGGGCTGCTTCCCACCCCTGCTAGTCTTCTTTTTCTAGTTTTCTTGTGTATTTTCTGATAGTCTTCCCCATATTTTAATATCATTGACTCTACTCCCAATGATAGGCCATGAGTTTATATTTGGAATTATATTAATTATTAATTTAGGAAAATTAGTATTTTTATATCAGATCTTACCATTCGAAAACTTTGCATGTCTTTTCCCTTTGTTAAGGTTTTGCTTTACATCTTTGAAATAAATTTCTAGTTTTCTTTATATAAATCTTGCCTCTTAATTATTAAATATATTCCTAGGTATTATATGATGATATAAAGAATGAAATGTTTACTTCCACTTACATCTAGATATTAATATAGGAAAGGCGGAGAGGTAAGTATTTGTATGACTTTAAGTTGCAGCAGTCATCTAACTAAACTCCTTTATTAATTCTAAGTTTTTTCTTACTATAATTTTTGAGATTTTACATATATTTACTTATACAATCAGCAAAAATAGTTTTCTCTTTTATTGCATTTGCAAAACTCAAAACTGAATAATTATGGTGATAGAAGACATTCCTGTTTGTTTGTGATTGTAATAAACTGTTTTACCACTTAGAATTAAGTTTGCTATTGTATTTTGGTAAATCCCTTCTAAGTAATTTCTTTCTATTACTATGGCTTACAGTCGATTAGCTAATTAATTTCTTCAAATGCCATTTTATCATCTAGTAATAAAATAATTTGATTTTTTCTTCTTTAATTTATAAGATAAAGAATTATGTTAATAAATTTCCTCATTTTGAGCAAGTCATTTATTTCCGGAGTAAACTATGTCTTGACTCTGTGTTTGGAGTTCTGTGGGGTTCTGCTGTTGGAGACCATCATACTTTTAATGCTTTGTATTGTATCTTTTTCTGTTCTCTCCAACAATCAACAGTCTCAGGACCCTGTTCCTAGCTTAGAGTATTTCCAAGATATGCTTCTGGATTCTTGTTTTCTAGCACTATGCTCAATTCATCTTGTTAAACTTCTTTCTTCTATATCGTTCTTATTAAGGTTGTAATTCTTATTCGGCTTAGGCATGGAAGGGAGATAGACTTACGTATGTAAGAGAGATACATACATGTCCTCTTTCTGCCATCTTGCATCAAAATTGTGGGGCTAGATTTGACTTCAGATCTTTCTTAATCTAAGACATATGCTCTAATTAGGCTTATGCACTATGCTGTCTCTATAATATTAAGGATTAGAGCTATTACATTACTAATTACATATATATGGGAATAAAGATTGAAAGCTGAACTGTGATTACTATGGAAAGTCAAAAGAATGAGAATATAAATTTTAAAAAATCTGGAATTACCACCATCATTGTAGTAGTGAATAGTGTCAAAAAGTAGGCATGGCAAGTATCATCTAAACCAGTGGTCCCCAGCCTTTTTGGCACCAGGGACCCATGCTCCTATGAGAATCTAATGCCTGATGATCTGAGATGGAGCTGAGGTGGTGATGCTAATGTTTGGGAGAGGATGCAAATACAGGCGAAGCTTTGCTCCCTTGCCTGCCCCTCACCTTCTGCTGTGCAGCTGGGTTCCTAAAAGGCCATGGATTGCTCCCAGTCTATGGCCTGGGGTTTGGGAACTCCTGATCTAAACATCAGGAGAACTGGATCTTTTGTAAGACATCTCTTATATATTTTTTAAGTCTAATAATCAATTTCGTACCCTTGTTGACAAAGGTCAAATTATTATGCAAGAACAGAATAACTGTGCTAATTTCAAACTTTTGAGTATATATTTGTAAGTGTGGGTGTGTGTTTGTGTGTGACAAATAAGTGAAAAATGGGTTAAGAAATTACCCAATATTGGTATAATAGAAAATTCAAAACTGTTTTTATATACATACTATATATAAGGGTAAAATTAAGACCTTTCAAAGTCAACATTTCTTTCTTCTGCACATCCATAAAAAAAAAATGGAGTCAAAACATACAGAACAGTTAGTATGATATATGTACATAGTCATTCATGTTACTGGTGAGTACTGACTAGCTGTTTAGGATGTCAACAGCTAACACAGATGTTATCAGAGCGTTCCTTGAAACATTAACTGTGATAGGTATTAGAAAGAATGAGGCAAGTTAATTAGAAAAATTTAATCAGAATAGAATATAGTAAAATTTAAGTGTAAATGATAATTGGAGTTCAGATAGATGCTTGAGGTTAAAGTTAATTTATTATGTATTTAGAATATATATATAATTCCATACTGGTTGGAGTGAATCATTTTGTTCTCTGTCCAGAAACGACCTTTATTCTCTGTTAATTTTGGTTAATATTTTGTTAGTAAATGTTAACAACACCTAAAACATTATTTTTAACTTATAAGAGATTTTGCAGCTATGAATTACTGCTCTCGAGAATTACATATATATTTTAACCTTTTTATTATAGGCTAGTACCTCTTAAGATGTCTATCATACTGATTTTTACTTTAATAGTTTGTCTTTACTTGACCTCCATCACATGGGTTAATCATGTAAGTCTTTTCATTTCACACATGCCTGAAGCTAGCTATAGTTCATAAAGTTGTGAATTTTACTTTTTTGTATGTATATCTTGAATCTGATATAAGCTAATATCTTATAAAAGTCCACAGGTTTAATTTAATTTTATTTAGGAGTGTTAACGTGTTGTATCTTTGTATCACTTTGTTAGGGCTGACATAGCAAAGTACCACCAACTAAGTGGTTTAAATAACAGACATTTATTTTCTCACAATTCTTGGGACTAGAAATCAGAGATCAAGGTGTCAGCAGACTTGGTTTCTTTTGATGCCTCTCTCCTTGGCTTGTAGATAGCCACTTTCCCCCTGTGCTTGTCTGTGTCCTAATTGCCTCTCATAAGGACTCTAGTCATATTAAATGAGGACTCATCCTAATAACTTCACTTTGACTTAATTACTTTTTTAAAGGCCCTATCTCCAATGACAATAACATTCTAAGGTACTGGGGGTTTGGAATTGCAACATATAATTTTGAGGGGGATACAATTTAGCCCATAAAAATTTTACTAATATCTATTAGCAAATTGTTAGTTACATGAACTTAAAGCAAACCACCTTATATTTGTCATAATTGTTTTTAGTAAAAAAATTAATAAAAGCTCCTCTGGTTAGATAAAATTATACTACATTTAATGGGGAAAATAGGATTTTTATGATACTTTTGTTTTAGTAATTTCACTATCCCTCTGTGTAATTTTTCCCAACTTCCCACAAGTTGTCAAGACTATTTTCTTTTAATCATTAATATCTGGGAATATAAATCTAGAAACTTTACATTTAAAAAAATATAATTAGAAGAGTTGAGCTTTTATAATTAAAAAAATTATAAAAACCATTATTCATGCATAACCAGAGCAAGATATTTGATAAAACTCTTTGCTTTTGTGGATAAACATTTATTTACTTTGATTTGTCAGATATTTTGGCTTACCAAAAATTACCTTAAATAATTTATCAGGATTGCTAAATTTTAAAGAAAAAAAAGTAAAAGAAAAAGTATTTAAAAGTACATTTAAAATTTGAAAGTAATTTTATTATTTTATAACAATTTAAAAGGCACTTTAGGATCTTGCTTTGCCTCAATAATAGCAACATTATGAATAATAGCTATTTTTGAACTTATAATAAAAGAAACAAGGACATTATTTGTTTATTGTATTCCTGTTAAGTATTTTTTATATATTATATCATTTAAAATATAAAAGAAATACATAAAAAGATAAATACATGAAGTGGGCATTACTTCCTTTATTTTATGTAGGAGAAAACTGGGATTCATTAAAAATTTAAGAAGATTTAAGAAGAGAAAGCTAAGCAAATTACAAAGCTGAGAAGTGACAGAACTGGGATTCTGAACAAAGACCCTTTGTCTTTTATGTTTATTCCTTTAATCATTATACTAAAGTGAAAGAAGTCTGGTTACTAGAACTTTCCAGGCATTGAAAGAGAAGTTCCAAGGACATTCAAGTCACATGTAGGATGATATGAAAGCCTATGAGAGCAGTATGATGTGATAAGGTTCTAGAATATAGCATTATTGCCAGATGTAGCAAGAATGATGGATGGCAAGCAAGAGATTCAGGTATAGATCTACATGTACCTAGAATGTTTGAGGAAGCAGACGAGTCATGTTTTTGATTCCGATTAATGTTTTGTTGAAAGTAAAAATTTATAATGCAATAAAATGATTGAGCATGGTGTTTCCAACCCATGACTATTTGAAGCAAATTATCTTAATTTCATCTCTGGACACTTGGGATGAAAACATCATGAAAGGACTGAGAAAATAGTACCTACAGTGACATAATTACTGTCAACTCTCAGCAGTCGAGAAACAGTTGAGAAAAATGAATAATGAAGTTTCATTTGTACTTGGAGTTTGACATGTTATGATTGCTGTGGGTAATTAATCTTATCTACCCATGGAAGATATTATGTATGTCATGTATGCATTCCACAGTCTCACGAAGATGCTTGCAACAAAGTAGCAGCATTATCCACAAGTGAGTGACATGTCTGGGGACCCCACTGTGTTCTCCACTGGCAAGGATGGAATGAAATCCAGGCTGGAAGATGGAGCCACCAACATGATCACTTTCTGAAGAGAACCTCAGATAGGTGTATTTCCTGGGGTTGCTGGTGGGAGACCAGGCAGGAAGGATGGCCTTCAGCAGTTAGACATT
>NW_006433378.1:2794990-2837731 GCF_000325575.1 Pteropus alecto | reverse complement strand
ACTAATGCTTCCATGTTCACACACCCTCTAAGATCTTTTATTTTATATATGATTGCTTTATTTATATTACGAAATGTCTTTTATGTTTATAAGGAGTAAATATCACTATAATTTAGTAATCGAAAGGACTCATCTACATGTTTTTGACCTCACTTCCTTTCTTTTAACTTCCTACTCTAATCTCCCCCTTATATTTTTGAAATTTAACATTTTACGAAAATATACTAGGTTTCTTTTCCTTTTGCCCTTACCATTCTTGCTATTCTCTGAAAAATTTTTAGGCCTTCAAACTTCTTTCTATTTTATTCCCCATTGTATTTTTACTTTACCTATTAAAAAACATAAACTTCCTGTTTCAGTGCTTTCTCTCATAAGGGAAGACTAACTTTCTTTTCATCTGCTCCTTTTCTTAAAATTTCTCTCCTCCCAAAATGGAACTTTATGTCACAGGTCTCCACTCTCTATGGATGCTCTGCAGTCATGGTTGATGTGTTAATAATCGAGGACTGGTTCCGTAGGGCAGGAGCATTATTCTTTTCTTGGTAATGTTTTATTTATTAAACAATACAGCAAGCAATAAAGGGACCAAAGGAACATCACAAAGTAATTAAAGTTGTTTCTTGAAATGTTTATTATTTTATATAAGGGTAATATAATAAATAACCATCAAGAAATTGTTGTCTTACATATTAATTGCATATATATATGCAAATTAATAAACTACCAAGAAATTGCACAATGTTTCATTGAAATGTTATCTAAGCTACAACTTCACAAACCTCTCCATATAATATTTTGGTTTCACAATGAAATAATTAAAATTGTACATAAAAACCACATGGTTGCTGTCCTTAGCACTGCATTGATATATAGTTCCATTCTTGTAAAGCCCGAGGCATTGACTACTATAATAAATTTGTTATTATCAATTACCCAAACAGTTTTTCTCCTCTCCACAGCTGCTATTACTTAATTATTAAGCCTATCCTTTCCTTGGGTGATTTAAAAAATTGTTTAGATCTATTGTTTATTTTGAGATTTGATTATACATTTGGGAGATTCATACAAGATAATATTTAGGATTGAAATAGCAATGTGTTATCAAAACATATAGTTGCTGTTGTAGCTGCTATATGTATTCTTTTTATTGTGGTAAAAAATACAAAACCTACAATTTACTATCTTAAGCACTTTTAAGTGTATATATCAGTAGTGTTAAGTATATTCATATTATTATGTAACAGGTCTTTAGAACTTTTTCATCTTGCGAAACTAAAACACTATACTCATTATACAACAATTCTCATTTTTTCCTCCAGTTGGCCTCTGGTAATCACAATTCTACTTTCTGCTTCTGTGAATTTGACTACTTTAGATACCTCGTATAAGTGGACTCATACAGTAATTTTCTTTTTTTTGACTGGCTTATTTCACTTAGCGTAATATCCTCAAATTTCATCCATGTTGTAGCATGTGACAGGGTTTACTTCCTTTTAAGTTCTGAATACTGTTTTATTGTATGCACATACCACATTTTGTTTATCCATTCATCTGTTGATGGACATTGTATTGCTTCCACCTCTTGGACATTTTGAATAATGCTGTGTTGAACATGGATATGTAAATATTTCTTCAAAAACCTGTTTTCAGTTTTTTTGAGTATATACCCAGAAGTAGGATTGCTGGATCATAAGGTTATTCTATTTTTATTTTTCTGAGAAACCACCGTACTGTTTTCCAAAATTTTTGCACCATTTTACATTCCCATCAACAGGGCACAAGACTTTCCTTTTCTCCACATTCTCACCAATAATTATTATTTTCTGCTACATATATTTTTAAGTGAGGATTTACAAAGTGGAATGCCCTCTCCAGGGGTTATCAAAAAGGTAATATGAAAAGTAAGCTGTTTGAAACACTCTAGGTATCATTATTCCTTTCCTTGCCAAAGAGGAAATAGAATACCATGCTATTTCATATATGGATAAGGCATAAATAGTGTGTTATAATCTTAAGAGACTTAGATATCCTTAGATATTTAATTAAAATGCTGGTCAATGAGAGATTAACATGTGTGTCTGTTCTTTTTATGTAAATTAAAATTTTGTATCCCAAGACATTATGAGAGCAAAGAGTGAGTGAAAATCTTTATTAGAAACAATTTTTAAAAGTTATTCTAGGTTAAATGCTGAAAATTGCAAAAACTAGTTTTTGTTTTGTTTTGTTTTGTTTTTGCTGGGGGAATGTTTTAGAAAACTCTTACCCAAACCTAGGGCAGTTAGTGATGTTAGGAAGGATAAATCTGACACATTTTTTTCCTATTCTGAGGCAACTCTTTAAAGTGAAATAAATAGTCATGGCAGCTTATTCTGACCTGTTTCCTTTGTGTTTCTAAGATTTCTTTGTTCAATGCCAAAAGAAAAGAAAAAAAAGTTTAATGCTTGTGATTAATGGCTATACTGTATAAAGTTACACAGCATAATTTATGGGATACCTTCTCATGCAAGCACCTCAAGGCTTTGTGTAATAAAATTAAAAAGCATATAATACAGATCTCATCCATAAATTAAAAATCTAATATCAGTGTTAAAACAATAGTACTTCTTTCTTCATCACCCACATATTTTTATTTAACCAAAAGTTTCCACCTCTAATCTATGTCTTATCTATTATCTTAAATTTTCATTTTTATTTTGAGTTTTTCTTGAATTTTCCTCATATTTATAGTACAAAACTCATTATACATCCTTACTATTTGAAGCTTGTCAAAATTTATAATAGAATAAATGTACTTCCTAATAGATATATGAATTTGATGTTAGAAAATTTTCTTCACTTTGCATTGCTATAATTTTAAGGATTTGTAGGTATACAGGAAATAATTTATTGATTATAATATTTTTATATGTTTCTAGATTTAATGTATTTGGATCTAAACATAATCTTATTATGCAATTTTGGATTTATATAGCAGTATATGCTTTTATAGAATTTTTGCATCCTCACAATTATTTTATGAAGGAAGGGCAAGTATTATTACAGATCTATTTATAGATAAGAAATGAAGTCAGAGGACAATTCTATGACCAGCTCAATGTCACTCAGTAATTTAGTGGTAAAGGCAGAGCGGGCATTCTTGGCTCCTGACTGTGACACAGAGTGTCTTGTCTCTCATTGTACAATGTTGCTCTAGAGCATCACAAAATGTGACTGATTCAGAGGAGTAATTTCCAATTATACTGATAGGGAAATACATTATTTATCACATTCTGAAGTAAGCCTGTTTAGATCAATTTCCTTTTGTCACCAAGGGCAGATGCCTGCCATAATAATTTTAAGCTCTTTTTTCGGTGTTTAACTTTGTGGTCTGGATGATGACATAGCAATGTGCTATGGCCTTTGCACATTGAGGTCTTACAGCCTCTGAAGTTGACAGAAGGGCTATAGGACACAGACCATTCATGTTGCATTTTATTTGAACACGGAGTTTTCTCTTAAGTACCAACTTCACATTGTGTGTCAAGAACATTTCCAGGAGTTGGAACCGGAAGGATAGAAAAACATAAGATGTGGTTTTTGTTCATTTGGAAAAGATGAACCAATTCAGATAAGAAACTAGTACAAGTTTCTGTAACACAGAGTAGAGGCGACTCATTCTGAGTTAACAAACACAGACTACTTTTTGGAACAGAGTAAATGCAAACAATATCAGTTGTTCATAGTGGCTACTGTTAAACTTTTTAGTAAATAAAGTGTGCGCGGTCATTTATTCTAGGTCATTCATTTATTGATTTACCAATCAATCCCTTCAGATCCCTTGTAGCATTTTTGACACACTATCAAATGTATGACCAAGCAGTGTGTATTTATGATCAACTCTTGTAGAATTATAAAAGGGCATTTAGCTTTCACTGGGGCTTGGGGACATACCTGTGTACATCATATTCTTAACACATGTTTACTCTCCATTTCAAAAAGAAACATATCCAAGTGTTTGGGCCTAAGGTTTTTAGATAGAGAAATCTTGTCCTTTTTCTTCCTTAGCTCTAGTCTGTGTTTCTGCCATTAATTGCCTTTACATTCTACTGTATTGGTTTCCAAAATTTGCTGCACATTGGAATCACCTGGAGATCTTTAAAAATTCCTGATGCCTGGTTCCCACTTTCAGGCATTTGATTGGGAGGTAGGGGTTGGATCTGAGCATTGAGCATTTAAAAGCTCCCCAGGTGATTCTAATATGCAGCAAATCTTGGGAGCTAACATTCTACTATGTTGCTTGCCTTATGTAGGGTCAGTTTTGAATAACTGGCTATAAAAAGCCAAATGTTTCTTAACTTTTATTAGGCAACATTATTTACTTCAAAATTATCCTGGCTCCATTAAGGAGTAGCTGAAATTCTAATGGTTGAGGTAATGATTGATTCATTCACCGACTTTCTTGGAATTGGTATGGTCCTGGGTTGAGCCTTATAAATAACGCGGGTAGGAGCACAGAAACGTGGTGTTCTCCATGGTGTGGGAGTTCTCCTTATGAAGGACCACTGAATCTCCCTGGCTCAGAGCCTTCTTAGAGACTTTGAGGTAATATAAGAATAATCTCCATTCATATAATATACTCAAAAGTATGTTATACCCTGAAATGACTTAGCATGGAAATGACTTAGCTTTACAACATTTCAACTTTGTAAGCAGCAGAAGACCAAAACCTTTTGGGAGTCTTGTGTGTTTAAGGCATTATTTGGAAATTAGATGCTGTACTGGGAATTTGCTGAAGGCTTTCAGATGATATACCAAATTTTCTTGCTTGAATTTGTTACTTTCTTTACGCCTTCTCCCCAATCTTGATTTCTTCGTTTCTGGGAGAGATAAATATTAAAAACAAAAAATACAAAACTTGAGGACTTAATTGTTTTAATGAGGCTGGGCTGGTCTTGTCAAGATAGCCTGAAGGACACTTGTTTAGTTCCACTATTGCTACATTCGAACAGGTTTTTAATTATAATTTAAGTTTTGATTGTTTGAAAATTCAAATTACGACTTATATCTTGAGAAAATTATTAAATTAAACATATAGAAATTCCTCTGAGATGTAATGCTATCCTTCTCTGTGCCAGATGTGACTGAAAATGTGCCGAATTCCTTTTAAGCACTGAACAAAAGCAGTCATTGTTTGGAAGAACCAAGACAAAAGGTATGTGAATAAGAAAAAGGATTTTTTCTTCTCACTCTAATTAATTTACACATTCCCTTGCACTAGAATGCAACCCTTTTGTGGTCTGAATTAATTTTATCCTGGAGGGCGGGGGGAGGGAAGCTACTGTTTTATTTTAAGACTAGAAAAATGATTTCTTCATTCGGCTAAGAAAGTTCAAAACAATTAGAGTGGATATCTAAATGAATAAGACATTAATTCTTTGTGTGTCCTTTATGGGAAAATAACGTGCCAAGTTAGAAATAAATGTCTGATGTTACTTAAGAGAAGTATGACTTCCTCTTAGTAAACCATCTTCCAGAATGCCTAATTTGAAATTAGGGCTTGGTAAGAAGAGAGAGACATCTGGACTATCTAGAACCCTATCATTCCTCATTTGGCTGTTTTCCACACTCGTTTTTAAGAGATGTCCACTACGTTAGCAGGAAATGCTTGAATAAAAGCATAGGAAATTATTTCAACTCAGTTGCTTTTTGAAATTAGTAATTCTATAATTTTATTTCTTTAGATATCAGTTCTATTCTTTTTAATATGGAGAAGGTAATTCTACCTTCCCAGAGTAAATTTTAGGTAATTTCTAACAATGAATTTTAAGAATTATTTCTTAAACATAGGTTTATAAGCATTTGGTGGTATTGGATTATCAAGATGGAAGAGAACCTTTTAAGTCATCAAACTTTAATATCTGCCACTCCTATTTTAAATGATAACTTTTATCTTGAAGGTAAATTAAAAACTTTGACACAATAAAGTCAGAAGTAACATAAAAAATGACAGATTTTCTCCAGAATTTTTTATTCTCTCCTTTACAACAATTTAAAAGTATTGAATGAAACATTACTTTGAAAAATGTTTTAAATATAAAACAATATGAGGCTATTTTAAAAATATTCAAAAAGGATTGGAAGTATTTTCATTTCATTTTATATGCATAATCTATATATAATACATATGTGCATGTGTGTAATATACTTATGCATTTATAGATGCAGTCTAGCGTGTGTACATATAGCAATATATAGAATAATAGGCTTCCATTGCAAAATATTACAAACTGAGTGGCTCAGAACAATAGAACATTATTGTCTCAAAGTTCTGGAGGCTGGAAGTCTCATATCAAGGTGTCAACAAGGTTGGTTCTGTCTGAAGGTTGTAAGGGAGAATCTGTTCTAGGCACCACCCCACAGCTTCTGGTGTTTTGCTAGCAGTCTTTGGCTTCTCTTTACTTGTGAAGCATCATTCATTCTATCTCTGCTTTCATCTTCACGTGGCGTTCTTCCTGTGTATGTTTGTCTCTAGGTCTAAATTTTGCCCCTCTTAAAAAGATACCGGTCATATTGGATCAGGGCCCACCCTAATTACCCCATTTTAACTTGATTGCCTCTGGGCAAAAGACGGGCTTGAAACCATGGCTAGAAAGCTTTGCGTAATCTCAAGCTGGAACAGTTTGTCCCTGCAGACTTCCAGCTGAAGCTGACCTAAATTGTAGGAGAAGAGTTTAAATGAAGATCAGAATTTTGACTATTGCATGATTAACACATTTTTTAGTACAGATACGAGAGTATTTTATAACTATAAATGTGACCAGAGGACTTAAAATTCTCTAAGACTGACTGGAAAATTTTGAGATAGGGCCAAGATCTTACTAAAAAGGACAACGTATGAGTCCAAATGCTGAATTTAAAGGTAGAGTGTGGGAAAATAATAAAATCATTTTTCGTTGAGTCCTATAGATTTCCACTTTTTCAACTTTATGATTATATTTATGCGAATTAACTATTTTATATTAAAAATCACTTTTTACTAAATACTAATAAAAACATCCTATTTCAGGCCCAATGGTAAACATTTATGAATCATTTTCTTTAACTCTCTTAGAAAACCTGCAGGTATTAAATATTTATACCTTAATTTTATCTAAATAACTGCATCACAGAAAGGTTAAGTAACTTAACCAAATTGTTCATGTTTCGTCCGGCTCAATTTTTTTTTCTCTAAGCCAGATACTTTGTATATTTATTTTTCATACCCTCTTCCCTTTACCCCCCAAATAAAAAATAGCTGAATTCTTTTTCTAGTAAATAATCAACAGATATTGACATGTAATTTAATAGGATGAGAAAGTAGTGATGAAAATTTGTGATAGTTGTTGCTTTCTATTACTTATTAGGAGATAAAACAATTGTTTAAATATCATTTAAGTAGACTCTCTGATTTTTTTTTCTCAGTTTTCAGATTGTCTCAAATTTTTTGCACCTTTGAAACTCTCTTGACCAGATTTTTATACTTATCAATGTAATAGTCCTTAACTGGTGACAAGTTTATACCAAACATGTCTAATGATTGAAAAATAGAAAAACTCTATGCATTGATTTTTTCTAAAAATTTGTGTGGTTATTTATTTATTTTTGCTTGAAAAAAAGTTCTATTTTTCAGGAGAAAGCAGAGGAAGTGAAAGAAGGAGAAACTTGCTTTATTTTAAAGTTTCACAAATATGGTTACCTTTATGTTACCTTTATTCTGACCTGGAGGCATATTTCAGAGTCCAGAAGTTGGGATTGTTGAAAGTCAATATCAACTGAAGGAATATTAGTATTTTTAATTTAGGCTGGGACTTGTTCCCAGACTTCTATGATTCCAGTGATTCTAAGTGACCCAGTTTGTACACACTAACTCAACACTCCCACACAAACCCACAGATACTCTATATATAACACCAAGAATAGAAGAGACAATTTTCCTTATCTATCTTACAAAAGGCTCTGAGGAGGAAATAATGTATATAATCATCTGTAAATGACAAAGCAAAACAATTGCTGTTATCTGAGGTTTGTTTTAATACACAGGTATTCATATAAACATTTTAGCCATATATGTGTCTGGTTTAATTTTGTGGAATAACCTAGACTATGCTTAGTACAAATAATGTATTTCAGTGTGTAATCTTTCTGGAAAGATTTATATTCAAAGGTCTCTGGGGACAATATGAGACAGTACACTTTGGTAATATAGAGAAGCAATTCAGATACATGTGGCTACAGCATTTCCTCCTGCCGAGAAGGTGTCTCATTACTGGTGCTCTGAAAAGCATGAATTCAGGCTTAAGGAACCTGTGTGCTCTTCCCTAGGGCTTCCTTAAAGCTGAGGAGACTACTAACAGCCCATATCATTTATGTACGAATTCTTCCCCCAATGCCACCTCTGCGCTCTGCTATTTTCTTAATTCCTCCAATTATGACCAGAGCGTGTTGACTACCTACCCGGGTTTCCTTCCTTAAGATTTCATTTTTTGTGCTCTTATTTCTCTGAGTGACCTGCATATTCTGAAATTGAAGGTGACACCTTTCCTGAGTGCTCTCCAGCCTTGGCCCTCTTGGCTGAACTAATAAGTGGGCGTCTTAGTTTGGGATCTCCCAGAAGTCTACTTTGAAAGAAGGATTTGAGTGCAAGTAGTTTATTGGGAGATGATCTCAGGAAATACTGGTAGGGGAGTCAGGAAAGGGACAAAAGGAGGAAGCCAATGCTAGTGAGCTATCGAGCAAATATCACTGTAGGCAACTGGAGCCCAATCCTTCGGGGGAGCTCTAGGAATAGTGTAGAACATTCTTCTGAGTACCCCACTTTCAGGGCAAAGGTGCTGTGTTATGCATCCAACAAGCCCTACCTAGCATTTGTTGCGGATGTGGTAACTTCCCAGCACTTCTGGCTTGCCTATCCTATGGGCAGAGTGCATATCAGTGTTCAGAGAAAGCCATCGGGCAAAGTGTTTGCAGTTGGGAGGATGGCAGGTATGCCTGGAAATGGCGACTGGGGAGGGAATATGAATAGGGTACCAGCAGCATTTGTTGTGGTGGATACACATTTTCTTGTGATTAGGGTTTAGCAAGATATATTTTTCTCTTTTCAAGGCTGTTATTTCCTTGACATTGCTGGCATAAAAAGATTTTAAAGAGGAGGTAGATTATTTTGCATAAGAATCATTGGAGAGGAAGAAATTAGTACCCCAACCTCTGTTTCCCAGGACATGAAGCTAGGAAGACCTGTTAAGGCTAAGCTGGAGTTGCATTGGACAAGGCTCAGATGCAAAGAATAGTGAGGCTCCAGGAATAAAATTGTCTTGAGTAAAATTAACTTGAGGCAGATTCCAGGTTGGTGACTTAGGACTCCATACAAGGTTTTGCAATGAATGAAGGAGACAGCTTTTGGCAGAAAGTGAAGCTAGTGCCAAGAGCTCCCCCAGGCTCTATCCCTGAGGCACAGGCTTGAGCTGTGAGGAGCAATGCCTGAGCACAAGGGTACCAACTCCAAAGAGAGCCAAAGCCTGAGACGAGTTAACCTTCCCCAAGGAAACTTGTATTTACAA
This sequence comes from Pteropus alecto, assembly GCF_000325575.1. Classification (NCBI taxonomy): domain Eukaryota; kingdom Metazoa; phylum Chordata; class Mammalia; order Chiroptera; family Pteropodidae; genus Pteropus; species Pteropus alecto. Next base: position 2,828,156 of record NW_006433378.1, on the reverse strand, counting down.
ATGAACTGGACAAGCAAAACAGTTGCCAGTTGCAGTGTAGTGTGACCTTGGGTAGTAGTGAGAAACAAGGGCAGCAGCAGACTCATGGGGACCCTGGGCGTTTCTGGACTGCACAGTCCATAACCTGCTCCTAGACTGCTCTAAGCATTTTTTTTCCCCCTTGAATACAGGGAGGGAAAAACTTCAGTTGAAAGATACTAGACTTACAGCTACTTGGTAGATGATTGCTTGAGTAATAGGTTGAAAGAAGGTAAAGAAATATAGCCATAATTGAACTTCGATTTTGTGAAGCAGGCTGTACTAGTTAATCGAGGGACATAATTTAGTTTTAATTCAGTGATTTGATTATTTTATCGAGCTTGTGGTAAACCATAATGAGCGAGATAGGATGTTGTAGTCCTGTGATTGTGTTTTATGTGAGACATAACGGCTTCTCTGTGACTTTTCACATGTGGCAGCGTTTTGTAGGCATAATTAATTATAATGTGGACTCTAAAATTTTGATGTGGGATGGAAGGTTTTATGAAGTACAAGGAAAATACTCAACAAGTACCCTTTATGCCAGTTCCATTAACAGTTTTGAATAGTTTTAACATCTGATTCCATAAAATTTTGAGGTTGAACCATTAATGACAATAATCCTGACAACTCTGCATCCAATTACCCATTTCATTTCTGTAAAGATGCACCTCTAAATTGTCCTCATTTCCTTGTTTTCTTCTCCTTGGTTTCAGGTATACAAAAACGCAGACTTTCATCTTCTCTTTTAGATGAATTTCTGATTTTACAAGCCTTTTTAAGATGCTAGTTTTAATTCGTGCTGGTAAAAATCATATTTTAGTATTTTAGATAGTCGAATATAACTGAACTTGATCTTTAGCTAGAAATACCTGATCAGTTTGATACATTGTGTGTGGTTCTAAACACTTTCTTGTGATATTAAAGTCAACTTTATTGAGATATAATTTATATGTAATAAACTATATCCATGTAAATTGTACAACTTGGTAGATTTTGACAGTTGTGTACTGTGAAACTACCACTACAGTAAAGACACAGATTATTTCTGTCACCTCAAAGTTTTCTTGTGGCCCATTGTAGTCCTCTCTTCCTCCTGCCCCACTGACTTGCTTTTTGTTATTATAGATTAATTGGCATTTTCTAGAATTTTAGATAGATGGAATCATACAGTATACTTATTTTTGTTTGGCCTCTTTCACTCCTCATGACTTTTAAGAAATAGACAATAAAAATTTAAATGTTCAGATCTCTAAATAAACATTACCAGCTTCAGCTAAGAGTACCAATAGCAAATTCATGAATACCTGCTTTGGTGTATATTGCTAAGTTGAACATTAATCATTTATGGGGTTAAGTGAGAAGTATCTTGTGTATAGTGTTCATATGTAAAAATAAAGTTAGCCTATGTTTAGCATTCTGTAGAAAACTTGAATTTTCAAATACTTATGGATATTTAACTTATAGTTCCTGGTAAAAATTAAATGACTTCAATGAAGGTACAGGTTAAATTAACGCTATTTCTTGCAGACAAACACAAACTTACAGGACACGGGCCAGGGAATTTGTCATTTGTTCTCTGTCGTACATTCTTATTATTTCCCCGTGAGGCCTCACATATATATTGAATCGGTTTACATTAACAGCAGACTTGATGCCAACGGCATGACTACTGTGTTGGTCAGAAATTGACAGGCTTATTGGAGAACTGACAGTCACCTGGGATTTCAACAGCATAGATGGCCTAAGTTACTCTTTTTACATGCTTATTTTAATCAAGTTAAATACTTCTTTTAAAATTATTCAAAAAGTATACATGTGTAACATGACTATGTTTCAGATCTAGTAAACTTGCAAATATTTAACTCATTTAATTATTAAACTCTATAATGTGTGTACCATCACTGGCTTCATTTCACAGATGAGAAACCTGAGGCTAAGAGACTGAGCAACTTGCCAAATGTCAAACAACTGATAAATGGCGGAGTCAGAATTCAGACCCAGAGGTATGGCTCCAGGGACATGCTCTTGATCAGGCTAAGTTCTCCTCCCTTCGCCAGCAAGTCCTCTGTGGTTTACACTGCACACACTCAGCCTTGGCCTCGGCGTGTTAGGTTCCAGTCCCTGGTCATTTCTGGTCTTCTTTCTCCCACTCAGCCAATAATTCTTATGTTTACAGAAATCGACAAGAATAAAGAGGGTAGTAGTGGTGGTGTGCATTTTGGCAGGAGATAGGTGGTGATTGGTGTCTTAGACCTCAGGTATGTGATTTAGAATTTGGTTGTTTGCAAATAGTTCAAAGTTGGAGCTTACATATTTTTAGCTGGAATTCAGGTAGCACATGAAAACCTTTCCTGAGATCCTGGCATCATGCCACAAACCTCTGGGTCTGAATCTGACTTCACTATTTATCAGTTGTTTGACATTTGGCAAGTTCTCAGTCTCTTAGCCTCAGGTTTCTCATCTGTGAAATGAAGCCAGTGATGGTACACACATTATAGAGTTTAATTGTCAGTCTCATATATTCAGGATTCATGAGAATGTCATGTCATCAGACTTGGCATTGACCGACCATTTACTGATGAGTCTAATTTTGGGCTCCACACTGGAAGCTAGTGGAGTGTATGGGAGAGTCTGGAGGAGAATAATAAAAATGATTAATGGGTTCAAAAGCAGGAGCTTGCGAAGAAAGGATGCAGGAAATAAATATATAAGGACTAGGCACAGAAGCTTAGGTTTTTTTCACAGAGAACAAAAGCCACTTTCACTAGAGTCAAACCAATAGATTTCATGGCAGAGGCATCCAGATGAAGAAATCAGGAAATGTAGAGATTATAAGGCTCTAAAACAATTTATGGTGCACCAATCTCTTGTGCTACTGTAACAGGTAATACCACAGGACTATCTGTTAAACATCATTAAAGTACTATTTTGCAAAGGCTGTTTTTTATATCAAGTTTTCCCCTCTGGCACTCAAATTTTGATTGAAAGAATCAGGTACTATCTGCCGAGTCCACATCTTTAAAGAGAATAATTGACAATTCTCTAACTCTAGACTTTACACAGACAAATTAAGGTTTTGTTGAGATTGATTGAACCCATGCTCTGTACACACTTCACTAGGCATACTTTTATACAGCACTTGATAAAGACAAAGTCATTTCTGAAACCAATTTCCAGGGCTTCCTCACTCTGCTGGTGATAACCCTCACCTGCAAGGTCCCTATGGGAGACCTAATGGTCCTGCCTTGGCTCAGGGGACCTAAAGAGCATCTCTTCAGGTGTGTCTCAATCACCTTGTTTTTTGTTAATATGTGCATGGTTACCGTTCTCATTTCAAGATTTAATAATCACAAAATTTTCTCTCTCTGCTTATACACCTGATCCAGGTATCGTCTTTGACAACTGAGTCTGTTTATTTCTTTGATGCCTTTGTTTTCCTTCAATACACTATCCACATTTAACTGCCTCTATTTCTTGTTAAACTTCAAAATTGTTTTTCACTATTTGTTTGGTCCTTAGGGTCCTTTTTACTTGGAATTTCTTAATCTTTTTTACTTTTTGTCCCCTTTTGATAACCATCAGTTACTGGGGTTTCAGATTAACTCCTCAAAGAAGACATGCTATTCCTTTTAGCCAAAACAATTTCTGAGATTTGTGGCTTGTATTTTAAAACAAAAGGTGTGTGTATGTATAAAATTGTGTATAATTATAAAATCGGATATACTTTTTCTAAGTATTTTCTGATATTCCCCTGGCACCACTCTTTTTCTATTTCCCTTTTGTAGTCTACAAGAGGCATGCCCCTAACTGAACTCTACTCCCCTTCCCCTCATTCCCTTCCAATTCTGTGACATTGTGTTTTTTATCTCAGTGAAAGGCACCATCCACTACTTTGTAATTCTAACCAGAAACAAGAGAGAGATTCTGACGCTTTACTCTCAGACACATCCTACATCTAATCTATTATCAGGCCTACAGAGTAGGTCGTGAATGCGTCCACTTCTCTCTACGCTCTAAGTCACCGCTATGCCTCACCTAGGCCACAGCAGTTCCCTACTAACATTTCTCTACATGTACTATACATGCTGTTATGTTCTATACATAACTGTGGCAAGTCATTCTCTCTGAAATGTAAATCTAATGAGGTTCCTCTCTCTGTCTAAAACCACTCGATGGTATTCTTAGTGGCACTGAGAATACATTAAAAATTCCTTCTGTGGCCTATATGATCTTGTCATTGCCCACATTTCCAGCTACATCTTTTTGTCCCTCGATTTGGTCAACACTGGCCTCACTGGCCTTCTTTTGGTTCTACAGCTGTTCTAACTTCTCTTTCACCTCAGGCCCTTTGCATCAAAATGTTTATTTTCCTTCTCTTCATTAAGTATTTGTTACTAGTCTTTCAGGTTGGAGCTTAAATTCTACTACTTCCCTAGTCTAAATCAGATTTCTCTCTTTAATTTTTCATCATGCGCTTAATGACACAAGCTTTATGTCTCATCTCATGTCCATTTCTCTTACTGGATTGTAATTTTCTTAAAGTCAGATTGTGTACCTTTTTTTGTCCTCTGTAATGCTTGTACCCAGCACAATGTCTGGCCTGCATTGGGAATTTCATAAATATTGTTATGTCATCATTGTTTAAAAAAACTTTAGCTTTTATAATACTAATAATATATCTCATATCTATTTATATTGGATGTCAAATATAAACATACTACCTAAATCTAATATGGCCTCTCAAGTAATTCCCTAGCATAGTTTAATTAGGGATGGTCCCGGGAATATAATTCATTTTTGAATCAAAACTTTTGGTTAGATTTTTTTCTGCTTTGTGCTTAGGATCTTCTGGGAGTTCTTGTCTTTCTTCTGAGTTTGATTCTTCATTTATCTTTAAAAAGCACCACCTTCCATTTATTAGGTTATCCATGCCTAATGTGGATGAGACGTAGTGACTAAATCTTCTGCATCTCTGGCAATAGTTAAATAGATCTTACCCATATTGAGGCATCTACTGCCAAATAAGTAAAGTTGGAGTTTACTTTCTTCTGGCTGCTTCAAGCCAAGTCTTTAGAAAAACCACAAAGCCAGCCATAAGCTGTACCCACTTCTGGCTGCAACTTTATCGTTTCATGCTCCTGACTTTCTTGAGTTTTCCCTCTTCTTGAATAATTGGCAGCTGCAACTGGAGAGATGTCGTTCTCATTTCACTGGTCTAACTAAAAAATGAGACTGCTTTACACAGTGCTAAAAATGGCTTTTATGTTCCTGTGAGAGTTTTCTGTTTAATCAGAGAGCTTTCTTAGGCAAAGAGGAGACCTCTTCAGATCACAAAGGCCCTTTGCTCTCCGGACATCTCTAATACATTTCTGCCTGCCTCCTAACATCCTCTCTCCCCTTTCCTTGTCAGAGAAAAGATTTCTGCACAATAATCTTTAATTAAGGTACTGTCCCCAGAAGCTGTCAGCTGCTGTGGTTTAGAACTGCGGAAATCTTATGAAGAAAACAATTATATGTAATCATAACAATTAAATAACATTATTTACATAGTCATAATAATTCACTAAGAAGTGTTGTTATCTTCTTTCTTAGAATCATTTGAGAGAAGAGACAGTATGGATACGTAGAATTTTAATCCCGGTACACAAAACAAGAGGTGAATAAACATCTTTTAAAAGTTCCTTCCAGGCTTTTGAGTCAATGATAAAAGACGTCTTTTTTTGTTTTTTTTTGCACAAAGAGAATAATGACGGCAATGACAGTCACCATTTTTTGAGTGATCACTGTATGCCAAACTCTGAACTCAACGTTTTGCAATTATAATCCAATTAATCCTTTAACCAGCCTAGGAGGAGAGCATTATTTTCTATATTTTATAGGTGAGGGAAATAAAGCTTGGAGAGGCTAAAAGAATTGTTACCCTCAGTCTTCCCAGATCTAGTTTGTGACTGGTATGGCATTATTGCCAGAAAACCTCAAGTGTTTCAAATTAATTGTCCCCAAATTATTTTTAAAACTGTAGGAGTTTGAATTTGCAGATTAAAGAATCAACTATTATAGTTTTCCTTTAAAATTATGAGATAGAGCAATGATCTTTGATACATAATAACTGATTTCTATAGCCAGTATTTGCCTTATGATAGTGGGAGTGTTGTATTACAATTGTTGGCTTTCTTATTTGAACATTTTGAAATTAGACAGTTTCTAAAGTCCTACAACTCTGTGAATCTAAGGTGACTGAAGATACTCAAGTTTACAATTTGAGATTGGAATATCAGAGTGTATCTTAAACCATATACCAACCCTAATAGGTATAACTCTGTGTGGAGCCTTTGATCATTTTATGAGTGGCAAAATGATACTTACCTTTAAATTTCTGCTGGCTATTTCCAGTCACAGACCACTTATAGAATAATGCCTCATGCAGTTTTATAACAGCATCAGGATGCCAGTTAGAGCAACAATATTGCCCTGCTAGATAATCATCAGTGTCAGGAGATGAGGCAGATTCCTGTTGCTTGATCAAGATGTTTAAAATCTCATTCTGTACAAACGGAAATGCTCGAAAGGATATAATGAGAGGTAATAGTAATTTTTAGATTGCCTGTCAACCCTAAACCCATTTCTATCCATCACGGAAATGATATAACTCTCACTTCTTGTGCTTTTCTGATTTGCATAACCAACAGCATCAATGCAACCCACAATTTTTTTCCCAGCTTCCCACTGAAACAAAACCCTGATTTGCAATTCCTTAGCACATTCTGGCCTAGATTTATCCACTCCTTTTTGAAAAATATGTCAACTACAAATTAAGCACAGAAATCAGTAATAAAATGAAATACCAAATAAAAGGTTTATATATTAACTCCAACAATATGCTTGGTAGTAAAATATCTTTCTACGCAGTTGTGTGGAACCATAAAAGCCACTTATTGCAGCATTCTCTAGCATTTGGTTTTGCTAATATTGACACTAACAGAATTCCCATTCAATAAGTATGAGTGGAGAAAAGTAGTTGATTCAGTATATCAATTAAAAATTGTACATAATTATTTGCTAAAGGCACACTTAAGAAATAAGCTTGTGTGAACTGAGATCTAAAGGTAATGAATTTAGCTCACAGAGAGGGAAGATGGGTCATCAGGAGAAAGTCAGTTGTCTCCCAGAGAGGTCCCCTGAAAGATGGTCTTTTTCTCCATGGTTCTGCCACAGTTCCATATGATGCTGTCCACTTTAAAGACTTAGAAACTTAATCTTGTCAGTGTCTTGAAGTATTCAGATTCAGGATGCTGTTTTCTGCTAACAAAACTCATGAGAGACCAAAGTGCAGAAAACAATGTCCATCTTTTAGTTAATGAGAAATATGATTTTCAATTTCACTGTCTTTGCTTTTATCCAAAGCCAAAGCCCTTACTTGCACACGTATCCTATTCCTTCTCACTGATGTTATGTACTTGGCTCCTGCACTTTCCCTGATTTCTCCTCCATCAACAAGTTTCCCCTCATTATTATTATTCCATAATCAATAAGCATACAATAATATCTCCCATCCTAACAGAAACCCTCATATCTTATATTCTCCTCCAGGCACCACCCCATTTCTGTTTTCTTTCCTAGCAAAACTCCTTAAGATAATACACATACTTTCCATCTCCACTTCCCTTCTTTCTATTCTCCCCAACTCATTCCATTTAGGATCTTCCATTCATTACTAAACTAAAACAAGATAGAATAGAAAGGCATGAAAAGAAAAAGGTTTAGCATTATGAATAGGCTTCTTCCCCAAAGGAGGAAGGTAAAAAGTTCATTACTTTAAAAAAATAAATAGCCTGGCTGAACTATACGAAATTAGGTCAAGATTCCTCCCCTAAGCTCCTTCTGTTTGTCAAGAGATTTAGCTTACTAACTAGTCAGTTAGGAAAATGGTGTGTAATGCAGATATTTGTATTATTCTTATGATTCATGATGCATACAGATATTTTCCAAGATCTAGTAACATGAAACAAAGCCCACACATTTGTATAACATTATTCTCATTGGCTCATATCAGAGCCTGCTCCATCTTTGTCTCCTCTCCTACGGAGTGCAGCAATAATAAAACCTTTGCTAGCAGTGAGCCAAGGTCATTTCCTATTCTGTGATTTCCTCTAGTCAAGGTCACCAGCTACTTCCATATTGTCAAATTCAGTGGTCAGTTCATTATTTTATTCAACATCTCAAGAGCATTTGACATGCTCTATCTGTGAAATATTTTCTTCCCTTTTGTCCGCACTACCAAGTGGTCTCATTGGCCACTTTTTCTTCAATATCTTTGATGGTTCTCCTTCCTCTATCCTCCCTCAGTGGTGTGCTCCTGGGATCATTTCTTGGCTTTTTTTTTAAATCTCTGTCTACTTTCTCTCACAAAATGGTGGCTTCCAGTCTCCCATGACTCTAAATGGGAGACTGAAGACTTTATACCCTCATGTCTTCCAAATTTATATCACCACTTCCAATATCTTTGAATTTCACATTTATCAGTACCACTCTTAGACCTAAAACACACAGAATAAAGCAAAGGAATTATGAATGACCCTTACGACCAAGCCAATGTTACCTAACTTGTATGGCATCTGTTATGGAACATGGAAACATCTGAATACCCCTAAATTAAGCCAGCCAATTGCCCTGGATGGGTCTGGATCATTCCAGATTCTGATAACTTTGATTCTTCATAGGGCAAGAGTCCTGGGACATATTCTATTTACTTGACATTTTTCTTGACAGGTGCTCATAGACTTAACTGTCATGAGTCACTTGAAATAAAGTATTTGCCCTTGGTCTCACATGCCCTAGGGGTGGCTCTGATGCTAATGTGGCTAATTGAATGACTTAAATTGCCACTGGATTCTCATAGGTACCTAATAACATGTCAAGAAAATAAAATCTATTCTCTCAATCTTCTTCATTTCAATAAATAGGTTCATAATCAACTCTAATTAGTCAGGCTTCAGGTTTATGTTATTCTTGTATACTTTCCTTCCTCTTCTCAACTACAATTAATCTAACAGCAATTCTTATCAGCCTCTACCTTAAAAATATATCCTGAATATGATTACTTTTCAAAATTCCCATTGCTTTACCTTAGGCCATGCTGCTATCTTTTTTTTTTTTTTCCTCTAGGACTACTTCATTTTTTTCTTAAAACTGTGCATCACAAATTGATACCTGTGAATCACCTGGGTATTAAGTGCAGATTCTGATTTAGTCAATTATGGATACAGCCTGAGATTCGATATTTCTAACAAGCTCCCAGGTAATGAGTGCTACTGGTCAGTGGACCTCACTAGAATATAATCAAGAATAAAAAACACAGATAATGATCGGACTATGAGGAAAGTTAAAACTGGGTAAAAGAATGGAGAATAACTGCTCTTCAGTACTCTTCAGTGTATTTCTTAATTAACCAGAGTGATTTCTTTAAAAAGTACATCAGATCATGTATCTCCCTGTTTAAGCTCCTTACAACCCTCCACCTTCTTGGCTTCTCATTATACTTTGAATAAAACCTAAGTTGCTTAACACAGGCCTCTTAAGATCTGGCCTCAAAACTCTTTGAGGTTGCTGCTACCACATCTTGCTGAGTGTGCTCTATCCAAAATGATTTTTCTTTTCCTTGAACACATCTAAATTTTCCACCTCAGAGTCTTAATGCTTTCTAGTCTTCCTAGGTTAGGATACTGTTCTCCTTAACATTCAGTGTTCTGCTCAAAGGAAATAATGTAAGAGAGGATATCTTTAACTGTACTATATAAAATAAATTATATTGTGTTGTATTTTCTAAACACAAATTATTATCTGTATTAGGCTGAATAAAGCCCAGGAATCTGTGCATATGTTACCTTACGTGGTAAAAAGGGATTTCGCAAATGTGATTAAGGATCTCGACATGGGGAGATTGTCCTGGATTATCTGAGTGGATTCATTGTAATCACACAGGTCCTTATAAGAGGAAAACAGGAGGATTGGAGTCAGAAAGAGGAGCTGTGACAATGGAAGCAGAGGTTGGAGTAAGGCATTTTGAAGATAGAGAAATGAGCATGAACCAAGAAATGCAGGTGGCCTCTAGAAGCCAGAAAAGGCAAGGAAACAAATTCTCCCTTAGATTCTCCAGAAGAGAAAGATTCTTGCTGATTCCTTGATTTCAGCCAAGATTTATTGTGGGCTCCAGAAACTTAAGATTATATGTTTTTATTGTTTTAAGCCACTACGTTTATTACAACAGCAATAGGAAACTAATACATTATCTAAAAAATTTTAATGCTTTCTTATTTATATTCTCATTTATTTTCATCTTCCCAATAATATGGAAGCTCTATGAGGGAAGGGACATCTGTCTTATTACTTGCTATATCGCCATGTGTCTAATGTTTAGAATAATATTTGACACATGGTAGGTGCTAAATAACTCTTGATTAATGAATGAGTTATTAGAATGGATACTCATGTTAGTTGACTTGGACAACTATGTATTGGTCAAGGTTTAATCATAGAAGCCGAATTACTGGGATAAACACATACATACAAATTGTACTTTATGCAGTTTTGAAATTTAGGTAGACTCTGTACTGTTCATTGTCTTCCTATCTGATCTGGTCCTGGAGCTCAAAGTCCACTGAATGAGCAATTGGAAAGAGAAGACATAATTTGGGGGAGAGTAAGAGCAAGCTGAAACACACAAACTGGAGTTTTTGAGGACTGAAGGAAATGTCAGTTTTCATTGCTTCTGACATTGATGATATTGGTCTCCTGCAGAAAGCAAGGTGCTCATTTGTCATAAAGCTAAACACACACCCCTGGTCTGGGAGTTCATGATGCTGAGGGAGAACCTGGGAAAGTGATAGAGTTGCAGAAGTGACTGCAGTCTCATGCCAACGACATGAGTCAGAAGATAAGTAATATGCGTGGACAACAAAATGCAGCTTCAGTTCCATCCTCCACATCTGCCATAAGAAGCTCAGATTGGATTGACCACAATAAACAGGAAACATATAGAGATGGGAATTCTGAGAAATGCAGTTTAGCCTAGCCAAGTTGGCTATTGTGAAGTCATTACAGATCTTCCAGTCAATCGCCAAAATGACCAACACAAAGGGAAAGAAGAGAGGTACTCGCCATATGCTCTCTAGGCCTTTTAGAAAACATGAAGCTGTTCCTTTGGTCACATACATGTGACTCTACAAGAAAGGTGATATTATAGACATCAAGGGAATGGGCACAGTTTAAAAAGGAAAGCCCCACAAATGTTACCATGCAAAACTGGGAGAGTCTACAATGTTACCCAGCATGCAGTCGGCATTGTTGTAAAAAAACAAGGGCAAGATTCTTGCAAAGAGAATCAATGTAGTATTGAACATTTTAAGCACTCTAAGAGCTGAGGCACCTTCCTGAAACGTGTGAAGGAAAATCTTCAAAAAGAGAAGGAAGCCAAAGAGAAAGATACCTGGGTTCAACTGAAGCGCCAACCTGATCTACCCAGAAAAGCACTCTTTGTGAGACCCAGTAGAAAGCTTGAGCTGCTGAAATCCATTTCCTATAAATTCATGGCAGGCTAATAGAGTCGGTATCCTCTTAAAGAAATATTTAAAGAACTATCCTAAAAAAAATTCACTACAGTTTATTCTCTCCTTTAAGATGTCAGATTTTTAAAAATTTGCTTAATGACCATAAATTTATAATGAGGAACAATATATAATCATGGTATTTAATAGTATCAGATTTTGATTGTCTTATTACTGATGCACCTTTATGAGGGGCATACATGCCATTCCACCCACACATATGCGTGCATCTGTCAGGCATTCTAAGTGCTCTTGGAACAGCACTTGCATTGTCAATGAGATAGGCCTCCTTGATTCATCTTTTTTATTTCTTCCATTATAGGCATTTCTCTCTCTCTTAACTGTCACATTCTTTATTAAGATAAGAGGATATCTTCAATCAGGGTCCAATATGGTCTTGATGTTCAAGGACCAATTTTTTCACTTTAAGAGATTTTTTTTAAGCAGATTTATTATGTTGATTTATGTGACATCTTTGCTAACTTCTTGATATTTGAAGAGTAGGAAAGTACTACTTATTGTCAGAAATAAAATATTTCATTTTCGATGAACAAGCAGAAATGGAGTTGAGGAGATGAGAAAAACCTAGTACTTTTTCCACTCAGGTTGTTAGGTAATTCATTGAGAACTCTTGGGTATCAGGAGTCTCATTTTGAATCTTCCTCCCTCTTTTCCCTCTCCACTTTGGTTTCCTAGGTCTTTCTACCAGTATTAAATGGTGTATATAAAACTTCTGCACATATTTTCTTTTTTTTTTTTTATCTTATGTTAGTTCAGGTATACATTAAAATGGTTAAGCATTTATATAATTTAGAATGATCCCCTGATTAGCACCTGTCTGGCTCTACACACAATCATTACAATAATAGCGACTATATTTCCTATGCGGTATTCTACATCCCTGTGACTGTTTTGTAACTACTCATTTGTACTTCTTCATCCTTTCCTTCTTTTACCAAACTCCCAACCCCATCCCCTCTGGCTATCACTAGCTTGTTCTTTGTATCTGTGAGTCTGTTTTCGTTTAGTTTGTTCCATTTGTTCCTTAGATTCTGCATATAAGTGAAATCATGTTATTTGTCTTTCTCTGTCTGACTTATTTTACTTAACATAATACCTTCTAGGTCCATCCATGTTGTTGCAAATGGTAGGATTTCATTTTTTTTTTTATAGCTGTATGTACATACCACAAATTCTTTATCCAATCGTCTATCGATGGACACTTAGATGCTTTAATATCTTGGCTGTTGTGAATAGTGTTGCCATGAACATAGTGGTACATAGATCTTTATGAAATAGGGTTTCAGTTTTCTTCGTATAAATACCCAGAAGTGCAATTGCCGGGTCAAAAGGCAGTCCTATTTTAATTTTTTTGAAGAACCTCCAAACAGTTTTCCACAGGGCGTGTACAATTTTACAATCCCACTAACAGTATATGAAAGTTCCCTTTTTTCCACATCCTCACCAACACTTGTTTATTGATTTATTGATGATAGCCATTCTGACCAGTGTGAGGTAATATCTCATTGTGGTTTTAATTTGCATTTCTCTGGTTTGTGAGCTTGAGCATCTTTTAATATACCTATTGGCCATCTGTAGTTCCTCTTTGGAGAAATATCCGTTCAGATCTTTTGCTCATTTTTTTATTGAATTTTTTTTTGGTTGTTGTTGTAATCTTTATAATTTTTGGATATTAACCTCTTATCAAGTATATTATAGGCAAATATCCCATTGATTAGGTTGTCTTTTTGCTTTGTTGATACAAAAACTTGTTGGCTTGATATAGTCCCATTTGTTTATTTTTTCTTTTATTTTTCTTACCCAAGGAACTATATATCAGGGGGAAAAAAAAAAAGCAATATCAGAGTTTGCTGCCTATGTATTCTAAGAGTTTTGTGATTTCGGGTCTTACCTTTAAGTCTTTAATCCATTTTGAGTCTTTTCTTGTATATGGTGTAAGAAGGTGGTTCAGTTTAATTTTTTATTTTTTGTATGTATCTATCCAGTTTTCCCAACACCATTTATTGAAGAGACCATCTTTACCCCATTGTATATTCTTGCCTACTTTGTCATAGTTGAAATGATCATATAAGTCTGAACATATTTTGGGGCTCTCTATTCTGTTTGATTGATCTATGTATCTGTTTTTAGGCCAGTACCATGCTGTTTTGATTACTATAGACTTATAGTATTGTTTGATATCAGGTAGTGTGATCCTTCCTACTTTGTTCTTTCTCAAGATTGCCATGGCTATTTGGGATCTTTTATGGTTCATATAAATGTTTGGATTATTCTAGTTCTGTCAAAAATGCCATTGATATTTTGATAGAGATTGCATTGAATCTATAGATTGCTTTGAGTATTATGGCCATTTTAACAATATTGATTCTTCCTACACATGAGCATGGTATATGCTTCCATTTATTTGTATCTTCTTTGATTTCTTTTTTAAGTGACATTAAATTTCCAAGAACAGGTCTTTTACCTCATTGATTAATTTGATTCCTAGGTATTTTATTGTTTCTGATGTAATTGTAAATGAGATTGTTTTCTTAATTTCTCTTTCCAAAAGTTCATCATTGGTGTATAAAAATGTAACTGATTTCTGAATATTAAGTTTGTATCCTGGTACTTTACTGAATTCATTGATCAGTTCTGATTTTTTTTTTTTTTTTGGGGTAAGCTTTAGAGTTTTCTATGTTTAGTATCATATCATCTGCAGATAATGAGTTTTATTTCTTCTTTTCCATTTTGGATATATTTTATTTCTCTTTCTTGTCTAATTGCTGTAGCTAGGACTTCCAATATTACGTTGCATAGAAGAGGTGAAATTAGGCATCCTTGTCTTGTTCCTGATCTTAAGGAAAATGCCTTTAGCCATTCCCCACTGAGTATGATGTTAGCTGTAGGTTTTATCATATAGGGCTCTTATTATGTTGAGGTATGTTCCCTCTATTCCCTTTTTGTTGAGAGTTTTTATCATAAATGGATGTTGGATTTCGTCAAGTGCTTTTTCTGCATCTATCGAGATCATGTGGTTTTTATCTTTCAATTTGTTAATGTGGTGTATCACATTAATTGATTTGCTGATATTGTACCAACCTTGCATCTGAGGAGTAAATCTAACTTGGTCATGATGTATGATATTTTTAATATATTGCTGAATTTGGTTTGCTAATATTTTTTGAGAATTTTTACATCAATGTTCATAAAGAATATTAGCCTATAGTTTTTTGTTTTTTTGTTTTTTTTTGGTAATGTCTTTGTCCGGTTTTGGAATTAGGGTGGCGGTGGCCTCGTAAAAAGAATTAGGGAGATTTCCCTCTTGAATTTTTGGGAATAGTTTGAGAATAAATGTTAATTCTTCTTTGAATGTTTGGTGAAATTCACCTTCGAAGCCATCTGGTCCAGGACTTTTATTTTTGGGAGTTCTCTGATTACTGACTTGATTTTGTTGGTGATAATTGGTTGGTTCAGATGTTCTATTTCTTCTTGACTCAGTCTTGGGAAATTGTATGCTTCTGGGAATGTATCTATTTCTTCCAGATTGTCCTATTTGTTGGCATATAATTGCTGGTATGATTTTCTTATAATCCTTTCTATTTCTGTGGGGTCCGTAGTTACTTATCCTATTTCATTTCTAATTTTATTTATTTGGGTCTTCTCTCTTTATTTCTTATTGAGCCTAGTTAAAGGTTTATCAATTTTGTTTATCTTTTCAAAGAACCAGCTTTTGGTTTTATTGATCTTTTGTATCATTTTTCTAGACTACTTTGTTTATTTCCACTCTGATATTTATTATTTTATTATTCCTTCTACTCACTTTAGGGTTTTTTGTTTTTGTTTTTTTTTCTAATTCTTTCAAGTGTAAGGTTAGATTGTTTATTTGAGCATTTTCCTGTTTCTTGAAGTAGGCCTGTATTGCTATGAATTTCCCTCT
This sequence comes from Pteropus alecto, assembly GCF_000325575.1. NCBI lineage: Eukaryota > Metazoa > Chordata > Mammalia > Chiroptera > Pteropodidae > Pteropus > Pteropus alecto. Next base: position 2,812,592 of record NW_006433378.1, on the reverse strand, counting down.
TAGGACTGCTATTACTATGTCCCATATTTTGTTTTTGTGTTTTCATTTTCATTTGTGTTTAGATAACTTTTGATTTCTTCCTTAATCTCATTGTTAACCTATTCATTGTTTAGTAGCATGTTATCTAGCCTCAATGTGTTTGTGTATTTTTCAGTTTTTTTCTTGTAGTTGTTTTCTAGTTTCATAGACATCGTGGTTGGAGAAGATGGTTGATATAATATCAGTCTTAAATTTATTGAAATTTGTTTTGTGGCCTAACATGTGGTCTGTCCTGGGAAATGTTCCATGTGCACTTGAGAAGAATGGATATTCTGCTGCTTTGGGGTGAAAAGCTCTGAAAATATCAATTAAATCCATTTGGTTTCAAGTGTCATTTAAGGTTCCTGTTTCCTTGTTGATTTTCTGTATGAGAGATCTGTCCACCAGTGTCAATGGGGTTAAAGTCTTGTATGAGTGTTATTACTGTTGATCTCTCCCTTTATGTCAGTCAATAATTGCTTTATATAGGTGCTTCTATGTGTATATGTTTACTAGTGTTATGACCTCTTGTATTGATCCCTTTATCATTATGTGATGCCCTTCTTTGTGTCTTATTATAGTCTTTTTTTAAAAGTCTATTTTGTCTAAGTATTACTATCCCAGCTTTTATTAAATTTCCATTTCATGTGAATATCTTTTCTCATTACTTAACTTTCATACTGTGTGTGTTATTTGATTTGAAGTGGATCTCTTATAGACAGCATATGTTCGGGTCTGTTTTCTTATCCACTTGGCTAGTGCAGTTTCAGAATTGGTCATGCAAGGGGAGGGTTTAATGTGGGCAAGATGGTGCCTGTCTGCAGACTCTGCCAGAGGAGCAGCCAACAAAGGGACAACAAAGGGCAGCTTTCCCTCTAGCCCTCGCCCTGGTGCCACACAATTCAGTCTTTTCTCTTATGTCTCTTGAGCCTCCTGTGCTGCTGACCCTCTGCTGGAGCCAGGGTGAGTGTCTGAGAGCAAGTAGACTGTACACGGGCTCTTTAAGGGGACATCTGGGTCTACAAGTTCCTTCAATCTCACCAAGATGGCCAGAATCACTACTGACTTTTACAGTCAGATTTTGTGGGAACTCGTCTTACAGGGACTAGAACCCTGGACAGGGGAGACCCTGTATGGGGCTAGGGCCCCTTGTTTCTCCAGGAGAACCTCCATAGCTGAGATATCCCTCCTGATGTTCAACCACCATGTGTGGGTGTGGGACCGGTCTGCTTCATGCCTCTGCCCCTCCTACTGCTCTTGATGTAGCTTTTTCTTTATGTCCTCAGATGTGTGTGATATGATCAGCTAGAACTTAGGTGGTTCTCTAAGTTGATTTATAATTTGGTTGTAATTATAATGAGGTCCAGGGAGGAGGTGAATCCCGCTTTTACTTGGCCTGACATTTTGACCCCACCCCCGACACATAATGTTTCTTTATTCACAAATATCACCATATAAGATTGAGTTGAACTAAAACAAATTCCTATGGTGCTTGTCCTGCCTACATGCTTAGGTTACCTGGCATTTAAGAGTTTCTTTCAAAATACATTACTTCCTTAGAGCAAGCTTTCCTTTTTGCATTAAAGATAATGATTAAATTGTACCTAGTAATATTTTATTGTTTTGGATAGTAACTGGATCAAAACCTCTGGTAAGATTAATAAATAACAGTAAGATTTTATGTTTTTCTCTTCCTAGTAAATAGAGTTGCAGGTAAAAGGACAAATACTTTATTAGTTTTTTCTTATTTTCTTCACTTACTTTGGAATACAACTATATTTTTTTTGGCACTGCTTTATTATTAAGTATTTTGCTAGTGATGTAGCACAATAAATGGATTAACAGAGCAGCATATTTATAAAAGGCATTATAAATATATTGAATTATACTTAAGCATTTCTAATAAGTATAACAACTTTATTTTCTACAGTAAAAGCTAGATGGAGTTCATAATTCTGGACTTCCTGCACATTTGTATCATTGTTAGGCTTGAAGCCGGAATCATCCTTGATTCTTTCCTCTCAGCTACCAATCCTTTGAAATTTCTTTTCTTTATAATCATTATTTTTATTCATTTACGGTTTTTCCGTTATTACTGTCTCCACCCAAAAATAAGGATCTCATTCTTATAGTAGCCTTCTAATAAAACCCCTAGCCTTGAATTCATTTCCTTCTATTTATTTTGCAAAATATCACCTACTTTACTGTCATACATTTCTGTTATCATGATATTGCTCAAAAGCCTGTAATGTCCTACCACCGTCCATAGGATGGACTAACACTCTAGATTGACGTGCAAGATTATATATATATATTACATAATATAATATATAATACATAATATATTATATATACATATTTTCTCTCTCTCTCTCTCTCTCTCTTGTTCATTTGGTGTTTTTCAACCCTGCCTCTAAAACTTTGTTGAACAGAATTTGAATAATCAATAAAGCCTATGAAGGAGCCTATATTTGGAACTTGAGAGGTGAGAGAGTGTGGAGAGTGTGGAAAGATGTAGCATAACTAGAGTTTGAGAGGGAATTTTAAAAAGTTATGAGAGAGAGATTTTGATGGCAGCTGTACTGCTTGTGAGATATTGAGTAAAAGAGAAAAAGTGAGATAAACTCATGTTTAGATACTTTGCTGTGGCTTATGAGTAGAAGCTTTTCTGTCATTTTAAGTGACTCAGAAAAGATAAATATTAGTTTAAAATTTTTTTTCTCTGCCCAATGACTTTTAAAAATGTGGCCAACACCTTGGGGGAATAGGAGCAAGAGGAGCCACTTTTGCTTCCCTCATAGAGCCTTTTGCCCAATAAACAGAAAATCTAAAATTGGAAGGACATTCATGAAAAAAGAGGATGGCTTATGATGAGCACACAGCATGGAGCCTGGTGTCAAATTGGAGGCTAAAGAACACTTCTCTGGTCAGGTGATGTTCAGTAGAAACTTGTCAGATGGCAATTGAGGGAGTAAAGGGCATAATCCATGCAAAATGTTTAGCACAGTGCCTGACAAATGGCTTAGTAACAGTATAATTACCAATTATTTTTAACAACCATTTAGCATTCTTGTATCTTCTTTAAAACTAGAGAGTAAAATTGTTCATGATAGAGCAGATGTTTTCTGCTTATTTTAAATCCCTATAGTGTCCGGCTCTCTACCTCGCAGTGAAGTATAGTTAGAAAACAAGATGAAACTCCTCTAGACAAGGACTAAAATCATGATTTATGAACCGTGCAACTCTAGGGAAAATATTTAGGCTCAAGTTTTCTAATTTGTAAAATAAGTATCATACTACTTTAGAGAATTTCTGAGATAATTGAAAATAATTAACATATTGTCTGATACAACATAGACATATGGTAAGGTTATTATTAATATTTTTATAAGTAACATTATATAGGAAGAAAATATATAATTAAAATTGATACCAATAATTTCAAATATATCTTAATTTTATTGTGGGTAAGAGAGTTTCATCTTCTATAAAAACAGTTTGATCAGCAAAGAAATAAAAATGATATAATGTTGATGTGTTAAAAACAACTTCTATCCAGTATCCAAAAAAGTATACAACAACAAAAATCACCTATAACCTCATTCTTGACTAAGCCTCTGATTAAGAAAGAATATGTTTTAGGATATTTAAAAAGTATTTATATATGATGAATTATTAATGATAATTACCCATTATCAAATGAAGTGCCTTAAAAATCTGTTCTCAAAAACAGTGTAATAGTTCATTTTCTTTGCAGTTTAAAAATAAATCACCTGCATTATTTAACAAATACTTGACAAATTTTCTATTTTGACATAGTTTACTTTTAATTTTAATCAGTAAGCTCATTATAATTACTATCATGTAAAGGCTTTACACTTTTATGAAGTATATTATACTGTTTGTTTTGATCTTAACATTGTATGGACTTATATTTTTAAAAATGTGCATGTTCTTGTGAAAGAAAGGGTTAAATATCATGTACTATAGAAGCATGCTCCTGGCTCTCTGAAAAAGATATTAGTTTGGATGATGATTTTTATCTATGCTTGTTGCTGTCATAGAGAGCTCGTTCCTCATTATAATATGTATTGCTTCATATTCACTAAATTATATAGGAAAAAAATCTTTGTTTATAGTTTGAGGGGAGTTTTGAAATTACTGTATGAAGATACTTGAAACTTTTGCCTCATTGAAAAGCACTGGATGCTTTGAGAAAAATCAATAAACCATATTTCTACCGTAACCCAAAGGGAACAGAGTTATTGAGGTTTGAAATAGCTTACCCCAAAATCATAATTCCTTTAGCATTGGGATTTGTGAGGACCCTTTGCAGCTAACAGCTAATCTTACTTGCTGAATTACTTTCATTATATAAAATAAACTTAGTCATAGCATATTATAAGGAATGTTCAAATCCTATCATTAAAAACACAATGTTATGCATACTATTAACTTTTAAGATGCATTACCAGACGGGTCATGAATATTAAGTGAACACATTTGTTCTATCCTTTAAAAAACACAGTTAGGATAGAAGCTTCATCTTCATAGTATAAAACAGGACAAGGAGAATATGCATGGTTCCCTTCACTTAAGAAGATAATTCCCCTGAGAATGTCAAATCATTAAAAAAGTTTAGCATGATTGTGATTGTCTTCAGTAATATTTGTTTTTCACTGTTCATTTCCAAATAAATTCTCAATTGTGTCTCAGCCTCTGAGGTTACAATGTGATTGGTTGCCAGTGGGTCGTAGGGTGACTTATTTGTGGGTCATGTATACAAATAAATTTTGTCCATTCCAGAGATAACTTCCAAATAAAATTTGCAATCAGTCAAATGAAAGTTTCATTAGGTCTCTGAGATTCAAAAGATAATGTTCGAGAGCACACTTTCAAAAATAGAAATTTTATTTACAAACTTGTATTCTTTGAGAAATAGGGTTGGTAATGAATATTTACTAATTAATAGTAAATTAATGTTGCTCCTACATCAAGACTTTGCTTTGTGCACAAGGTCAGCTTCATTTGTGATCTTTTACTATTAAAACATAAGAACAACAATTATCTCCATTATTTCATACTTTGTCTGTTATAGATCTAGATTTGAAAAGAGGGACACAAATATGTTTGGCAACTCTAATATAACCAGATAAATTCTATACAGCTGTATAAGCAGAATGCTTTGAAGTCAATGAGTAGGGATGGAACCTTTACTATTGGATGATGGGGACAAATAAAGAGATGATGAGATGGCATATGAATGAGTCCATCTTGTTTGAACTTTTAGTAGTTCTATTCTTCCCTATCTGTGTTGAAAAAATTTATTTTGGCAATTAAAAAAAGAAATTCCCACCTATCACTCTTATGACTATATAGCGTATTTTATTTATCTTGTTTATTGTCTTATAATCCACATCCACCATGATATGAACTTCACGAAGTTAGGAGTTGTTGTCAGAGTTTTTTGCTGCTGTATCCCTGTTGCCTAGCAGAATGATTGGCATATTGTGGGTGTTCAATAATATTTGTTGAGTGAATGATTGAATAAATGCAAGATTAATTATGGAATATTTGAAAACCCCATCAAAGAGAAAGGAAGAAAGAAAAATCAGTATTTCTGTCACACCATTGGTAACATTCTTGTGTGTACCCTGAAGGATTATTTGCCAATTTGTTATTATAATCACGTAATATAAACAAAATTGCATATTCCAGTTAGGTCAGTTTTCCTGATTAATATTGTTACTGTAGACATTTTTTGAGATTAAGGATCAAAGTAGAAGTTGGCTAGAATACTATTACACAGAATAACTGTATTAACATCTATTTTTTGCGGAGTCACTTTATATTTTTCCTATGCAAGTCATATCCATTCTGCCTGCTAAACAGTGTTCAGATCCATTCATGTTTTCTAACTCTCCTCCCATATCCCTGGTCTAAACTGCTATCAGTCTCTAACCTCTTGGTCAGATTATAGCAATTGCTTCCTAAACTTCTTCACATGCAGTCTTACCTGTCCTCATGCCCAGTTTTTGTTTTTACCACCATATGCTTTCTCTTATGTGAGAATGATTTTTTCCCACAAAATATTTACTTTTTTTAGTCCCATACCTGATATTTTTCAGTGGTTTCCAACTGACCTTGGAATAAAATCCCTAAAGCCCCTTTGTGATACAGATGGTGACTTTGTCTCCAGCCTCAGGCTTTACCCATCCTTCATTCTCTATGATCTATACTTAGTGTTCTAAAATGTGTGAGTTTCTTTCCCCTAGACCTTTGATAAATTATTGCCTTGATGGATTGCCCTTATTATCTATATTTGCTTGGTTAAATCTCTTTATACAAATTTAAGTTCAAATGCTTTGGGAGTGACAATGATTATTTCCTAACTACCAAAACACAGTTCCTGTCACATGGTGAGTGCAGTTAATATTTGTTGCATTGAATTTGTGTTTTCATCACATCTTATTATGTGGACTCACTTTTAAGGGTATTTATCATAAGAACAGTTATAGATCTAAGAAGAAAGATGAGATGAGTGACATACTATTTGTAATTGGTTTATTTTTATCGTTTGCAAGTTAAAAATAACAGCTTGGGTTGTTTAATGTGAATTTTACAGATGGAGAAAATCATCTCTCAAATTCTTTGGGAATGAAATGTTCACTGTTGTTTTATGAAGCACTTATGTGGAAAGACAAACACTTTTCGTGTAATAAATTACCTAAAAACATTCCATCTATGTAGCCTAGGTGTAGTTCTAATAGTTTAAAGGTACTAGCAATTGTTGAAATGCATTGTACCAGCCATTGCCTTGAGCAATTCTCAGTGCCTGGCTGGGGTGGAGAGTAAGGGGAACTGATTGAGATATTTAATGTTAATCAAAAGGGATGTAGGGTAAAAAAGAGTTGAAGTTTGTCATAGACTATAAGGAGGGATTTTGAAATTTGTGTGTAGTCATGGATAATTTCACATATTTGTGAGACATATATTACAGAAGGATAAAATACTGAGAGAGATTAAGCTCCCAGCCTTTTGTGTTATTCGTGTGCAAATGACTATGTTCCAGCCAGTTGGATGTGAAAAGAATTCATGGACAATTTTTCCCTTCTCTCCTATTTCCGTATGCTCTATCATAGACTGTATAGACAAGGACAGTACCTTAGTGATGACAAAAACTTAAGGGAAAGAGCCTGGACCCTTATGCCTGCAGAGAAGAGAAGTTTCGTTAGCTCATACTTTTTATGTAAGAGAGAAATAATTTATCTTGCTGAAAACACTTTAATTTGGAACCATTCTATTTCATCTATTGAACTGATATCCTAATCAAACAAATGGTCAACAAAAGTAGCAATGCATTTTGAACAGATTTTGATGTAATACTGGGAAAGAAGCAGCAGAAAATAACCAGCTGAGAGGAGCTAACACCCAGTTTCCTGAGTAGGAAGCGCTCGCATAAGTTTTCCATATCACAGTCTAATGAAAAAATATAAATCTGTGTCTAGTCTCTCAATAGTATTTATTCATTCTTGCCTTTTAGAAGCATTTAACATGCTTAGCAAATAATGTTCTTTTATCTAGATGATTGCTTCCTTATTATTTTTTTGATCAATTGTTTCTTTGAGTATTTTTATAATATTGGTGATTGAAATAATTGGAAGGACAGAAATGGTCAAGAACTGAAAATTAAACTCTTAAATATCTGTCTTAGAAAGATTTTTCACTTTTATAATGAAACTAGGCTTTCTTTTTGTACAATATTGTAAAGGGGTGGTGAGTATCAAATAAGTGCTGGCAGTAATGATGAACAGCCTTGCTCAGCTAATCGAGTTCAGATGATTGAGAGGCTCAAGGAATTTCTGAGATCCAGAGATTTTAGGGAGATATTCCCTGTTATGATTAATTTGGAAAAGAGTGTTTTCATTATATATTACTTCACAATAAATCATAACAAAGCCTGGTGGTTACAGCAGCTACCACCAGGATTTGGGGAGGGCTCTGTTTATCAGTCCTTATTTCATATTCCTCACACAGTTGTAGTTAGGTATATGTTGGGGCTGCAGTCATCTGAAGGCTTGCCTGGGGCTGCAGGATCTACTTCCAAGGAGGTTCACTCATGTGGCTGGCAAGTTGGTGCTTTTTGTTGTCCAGGACCTGCACTTTCTCTCTATATGGGCCTCTATGCAGAGTTAAGTGATCTCAGGAACAGGCTCCCGCCAGAACCGGCAATCCAAGAGAGCAAGATGGAAGCTTCAATACTTTTTGTATCTTAGCCTCAGAAGTCTCATGCCAACACTTCTGCTGTACCCTGTTGGTCATATCTATAAATCCTGATTTAGTGTTAAAGTGGAGTATACAAGGAGGTGACTTGTATACTGGCTTCTACAAAGAGTATCCTAAGGGTTTCAAGAATTGAGGGGAAAAATAAAGTGTCTGAGATGTAACCTCAGAAGTGAGTCTATCCTTATCCTTGATGTGTGTTTGGTGGTGGGAGAAGGTGGTTATTTTAGCTAATAAAACATCAAGTTGTATGTTGCAAGATATCAATAATAAGATTCTTTCATTCTGAAGAATCTATAAGCAGGACTACAAGGAGCAATAATTGCCTTCCCAGATGAAGGCAGGAATAAAGGTATTCAGAATTTTAGACCACCACCTACGTGAGCTACAGGGCAATCTGATTAGGAAAGTAAAGAACTAGACTGCACACCATCCTCTGGATCCTTATCCACTGCTAAAAGGACTGCTTTTTCTAGTAATGAATTCTGACTATATTGTCCTTCATCCACTGACATTTTGGAGCAAATTTATATATACTCATTTTGTAGCTATCTTTTGTTTCTTGGATTCTGTTGTAAAAAACTTCCCATGTTAATAATATTCACATGTGCAATGAGATGTATCAAGGACTCAAAAAGCATAAGGTCAGGGGTCAATTTGCTTTGCCTTCTCACCTCATTTCAAACAGAAGAGTTCTGCTTGAATCCATTTTTTATATTGCAGCCATGCAAAGGGCTTTCTTTTTCTTTTCTTTCCTTTTCTTTCTTTTTTTTTTGTAAAATGATTTTACTGCTAAAAGGGTTAGAAAAATGCCGGTCTACAACATTTTAAATAGTTGCTTCCTGTGTGTAGCTATAACATAAACCATTTTTAAAAATCTCTAGTGTGACTGTTTAGGTAGTTTCTTGCTTTTCTCTATCATAAACATTGCTGTGATAAACCATGTCACATGAGTAATGTGAGTACGATGTATACTCATTCATAATTATTCATTTCATTCCTAGAAGTAGAATTCTTGGATTGGATTATATGTTTTCTGAGACTTCAAAGTGTTGCTAACTCATCCTCTAGAAAGTACGCACTAACTTGTACTTCCACCAGCAGTGTTTGAATGCTGGGTTCTCCACACCCTATTCAACACCAAATATTATCATTAGCAAAATCTTTTCAATTTTGATTTTTTGTATAATTTTAAAATTGACTCATGTCGAATGTTTTTCATGTGTTTCTTATTCATCTGCATATGTCCTAATGAGAACTTCCTCTTCATTTTCTTTGCATAGGTGTCAGGAAAAGAATCTATGATAGAGACACTTTTTTTTTTAGTTTTTATTATCTTCCAAGTAGACTATATATTAAGAAGTTCCCTTTCCTTGCTTAGAGAATGCCAAATATAAGGATATAAATAGGAGAAATTAGCAGAAGGCTAACTACCTCATCCTTAAAAAAAAAAGAGACAGTGAAATATGAGATAGGTGATGGAGGAAGAGAAGAAGGTGGTTAGGAAAGAAAGATGATATGGAAGAGTTGATAGAGAGGAAGACTTAGGGAACGTGTCAGAGTTTGTGGGACAGAGAAGATAGGTGATTAGTGCATAGGGAGGAAGTTTAGGAGCGAACATTGCTTAAAGGCATTGGGTGACCAAATATTCCTGTTTTCTCTGGATAGTTCTGTTATATGCATATTGACCCAGGGAAATTATTCACGTGCCTTCATTCAGATGACAAACCTACAGAAGTTTTTAAAGAATATTTACAAAATGGTTTGTGATATAGTTAATCATTTTCATCTCCCCACACAGTCCTCGGGAAAGTACTCTTTATTAGTACATTGATGAGGTGGGTCTGACTTTGTGATGCATAAAATGACTTGCATCAGAAGAAAGGCTTGGAATGTTCTCGGAGAGACTCAAGGATGGCCCTTCATCATCTACATCTGCTCACGTTTCCAACCTTATTTCCAGCCGTATTTCTATAATACTATGCCTTGATTACTTTAGCCATTTTGAACTTCATATTTTTCCAGAGTTTACATTTTATGAGTTTTTTATATGATCCCACTTCTTGGAAATTCTTCCCATCTCTTGTCTGCCTACTGAACTTTTAAGATCCTGTGCAGGTCTCCATTTCTTGGCATTCTTCCCTGTGATATCACTGCTTTCCTTTATTGTAACACTTACCACATTTTTCAGTTGGTTCTCTCTCTCTTTTTTTTTGTCTTTGTCTTCTGTGAACACCATGCTTAGCACAGGATTGATTCAAAAATATTTACTGAGTGCCTACTATGTGCTAAGCACTATACCAGGCACTAGAGGTAGACGAATCAAATACAGGATTACTCAAGGCACCCCAGAAGCCAATGAAAGAGAAAATATGCAAATTCATTAATTATAAAGTGCTGAATTTATAGATGTTTCTATGCTAAAAGGTACAGAGAGAAGCAATTAATTATGAGCTGATCATAAAAAGCACCTAGAAGAAGTTATTCTTGGTTTTGAAATATTTATAGAAACTTAGCAAGTGAGGGAGATGGTTGCAGAAGGCATTGCATAGACATGGAGAATTAAGAGTAGGTTTGTAGATTATAAACAGTTTAATATATCAAGAGTCTGTGCCCAATAATCAACTTGAATGCAATTATGGAAGCTGTTTTATTAGGTAAATAATAAAAAATAATTCTAATAGAGGAAACATGAACAAAAGCTTTGAGAAGTGAAAAACTGGGTGTATCATGACAAGATGATTCTGTAAGTATTCTTTGCAATTTTCTCTGTTTACCAGCTTCAGGTTTTACTTCTATTTTCTTTCCTATGTGACTTCTTACTTCTCCATTCCTCTAATAGGAGTTTGGGCTAGAGAGGGAGGGTAGACAGACAGCTGGACAGATAGACATGAAGGATAGAGAGAGGATATGTGGTGAGTCTGACACACCTTCCTTTCATCTATAGAGAAGTGGTCATTACTTTTCACACTGTTTATTTGGAATAAAAAATTAGATTCTTCAACAGAAGTGCAGGATTACGAAGAACAGATATCACTACATTATACGAGAAGGAAGAAGCCACTAATTTCTCTCTAGTCATCAGGACAGGCAGCACCATATTGCCATTAGATTCTAGAGCCAGCTTCCTCAGTTCGAATCTTTACTCTGCTTTGTTGCAGCTGTGTGACCTTGGGGAACTTAATCTCATGTATCAGTATCTACCTCATAAAGAACAAATGAGGTAATTCGTACACAGTACTTAGAATGGTGCCTGAAATAGAATAAAGACAAGTATTAGCTATTATTATCATTATTATTAAGTGGAATTTTGTCTCCAAATCTGGTAACCTTATGTCTCCTTGTTTTCATAATTTGACCGCACAGACTCAAAAGGAACATCTTTCTTTGCTTCTCAATAATTATTCCAGATATCTGGCATTTTTTTCTCATTATTATGTTCTGTAACCAATTTCTGTAAACATGATAGTGAAAGTCATATAAAGATTCAACTTATGGATATGTAATGCCATGCAAGGTAAATAACTGACTTAATTTTCAGTCTTCCATAATCTGAGCCCTTCATACCAAGCTAGCATTATTTCTACTCCATTTTTATGCTTCCTTCTTTAACATCCTTGATAGATAGCAATCACAATTTTTTGGATCACTTTCTTCTACCAGTAAGCAAGTTTTGAGAACATTACTCACTCTATGTGCATTTATTTAAAAATAATGTATGTGTATACCTGTGTTAATGCAGTATATACATTATAAATTAATTTCAAAAGTAGAAATTTAGAAGGGTAAGATAAAAGTAAACATAAAAATAATTTCTTACACAATGGATCATTTGTGCACAAAAGTCATTTTGGAAAAACCACTGTTCCAGGCTGTATATAAACATGCCCAGTGATGGGAAATGAATTCCTCAGTGAGTTGGCCCACTCTTTAAGGATGAACAACTCTACATTGTTTGAAAGGTCTTCTATTGATCTGAAAATAATTTCTAAAGTTAATAACCACTTATTGTATAAGTAGGCCCTCTGCTTGGTGCTTTAAACAGATTATTTCCATTTTCATAATACCTGAGAGCTAGGTGCTATTTTTACCAATTATAGATGAAGATATTAAAGTAAAAAGAAAAAAATTCGCCCAGTAGAAGATCAACTCACATCTTTCAGTTGAAGTCCTATCCTCTGAATGTGGTATGAAATTAAATTAAAATCTTATGTCTCTTAGACTGTAGCTTGCACAAGCCCATGATAATCTGCACAGTGTCATGTGCTTTCAGATTTGGCTTTTGTTCAGAATGTTTCTGATCATAAAACATCCTCTTTCCTCTCTTTCTCCTCTTCTAATCTTCCCCTTCCCTTTGGTACCATTTAATCTGTGTCTTTTCTGTAAAGTAATTGCACATCTCTTCTGCATAGTGCTTTGGCTCATGGGTAAAATAGTAACATATGAAGTCTATATCCCATCATTTTGATTTTAGTATTTAATTTCTGGTCATTGATTAACTGGCTTAAATTAGTTTACAAATTACTTGCTGATGTGGATCATGCCTTATATTCTGTATCCCTCCTTCACTAGGCATAGTTTTTGGTATATCATAAATTTCTACTTATATTTTTAGAAATTATTTTCTATTTTACTTCTATTTTACAGACATGCAAAAGTTAAGCAAAATATGAGAAAGAGAGCAAATGATGAAAAATTACAGAAGAAAAATGTTCTCTTCATTTCAAACTCTTATTTTGGTTGATATTTATATTTCTCCCTTATGATCAGTCTTAATCAATCTTGGTTTCCTTATCTAGTCCTAAGAGTTCCTTATTAAGATAACCTAGTTCTTTTATTCCTTAGGTAGTGTTCTATATTACTTATAAGACTGTTATCTTTAATATCTATACATTCCTCGTATCCATTTCTTCAGTGCCCAGACCAGTTATGAGTTATTCATTACTGAGGAGGAAGAGTTCCCTGAGACTTGGGGTGATGTTTTAAGTCACTAAGACAGAAGTGTGTCTTCTTGATCTGGACCTTATAAGTAGGTGGAAGAGAAGGAGAAGTGTATTTCTTATGAAGTTCTAGATAGGAATGGATTTCTTGGGGACAGTTTTTGGGTAACTCTTGTTAATAAAATGAGGAGGTATAAAACAATAGTGGATAGAGGTTAGATTGTACATTCACCTCCTTTTGAGATTTTTGTAGTTTTGTCTATGCAAACATAGACAAAATAGATGAGTGTTATTAAAAACAAAGTGGTGTAATTAAATTTTAAGTATATTAAGATAATCTAATGTCAAAGATGGATTAGATAAAGCCAAGTACAAATCCAAAAGCTCTGCTGGCATATCATCTGGTTCTTCTGCATAGTCCATTCCCTTTTTTGAAGCTATTGATTTTCATAGTTTTATATCAGTTACAGATGACTATTTTCCAAGATTGGCTTAAGTATTCCCTTCTTTTTAAAAGCTGAAATAAGACTTATTTCGACCTGTAGTTAAATGATTGTTTTTATTTTTATTTTATTTCTCACACCTACACATATATGGTATACATTTTATATTTATTTTTTTTTAAAGCCATTAAAGAAGGTATATGGGGTAACAGAACCATAGCAGGACCGGATTACTTTTTACAAACTATTGAATTGGCTACAAACTCTCACAACGAGAATCTAGTTCTCCTACCTCCCAGTTTAGGAATTTAAAATGCTTTTTTGATTTTCGAGGAGAGTCAATCTTTAAATTCAACCAGAGGTGGCATGAGGGAGGTTCCATAACACACAGGTATATAATTTTCAGTGCCATAGAGTAGGTCTTGCAGCAATCTATTCCCGGTAGAATGAATGTGTCACTTTACTTGAGTAAACTGGGGAAAAAATATGGTTGGTTCCTACTGCAGGACTTGCATGACAATAAAGGAGGATTGCTGCTAACAAAGAAATAGCTTTCATCCATCACCAGAGGGGAGAACATGATCCTTCTCAGATGAGCTACTGATTTTCACCTTCCATCATCCATCTCACTAATGGTGGATACCAAGATGTTTCAGCTGATGCAGTGTGATTGGTAGATTATTAGGGATAGCTTTGTCCTTTCATGTTTCTGAAATTTTGAAAGGTCAAATGAGGAGACTTTGACAATCTGGGGCGATAAAATATATACTTGGTGGAGAACATTTAGCTTTTGAAAGCAGAGATTTTTTATCTACCCTACTCATTAGTCTCTGCCTGGACCAAATTTCTTGTCATACTTTTACAAAAATGTTTGTTTAAAGACAAGAGGTCATTGTGATGAAACCGATCTTCTATGCTACCAGACTACAATAGCTGCTAAAGCCCTATGGTGAAAAGCAGAGTAGATTCTTTTGACTTGTTTTAATTTTATTTTTTTTACATATGAAAGCAATATTTCCTGGTGCAGTGATAAGATGTAATTATATCCTGTAAAGATTTCTGATGGACTTAGATTGGGAGACATTAAATTTTGACAGTTACATCCACAGTGTTAAGGCTAATGCTGCTGCACTCTAGAGTGATCCGGCATTTCAGGTCAAGGTGTGTTTCCCTAGAGGAACAGCCCTCAGTCTTTGCATATCATGATCATAATATTGTGGGATCAAATTCCATCAAATATTAACTATGACTGTCAATAGATATGTCAGACAGACTGATTTTGTTTGTGAACATTTATTATTTACTTACTACAAATTTTTTTTCCAAAAAATGCATTCAGTAACCATTTGTTGAGTATCACATACATGAAACTGATTAGATATTTTGGGACATATAACAATGTATAACGGCCTTAGAATTTAGGTTTAAAAATTGCCACCTGTTTGGAACATTCCTTAATACTCAAATTAGAATATATCGATTAGTTCCCATTGCATTTGATTTATTGCAAACATATTTCATTTTTTATTATATTATTCTTAGTAATTTTCACGTCTGTCTTCTCTCAGACTTCTTGAGGAAGGCATCTGCATTTTTAATAGTATTTCCTATTTTTTTGATTGAGTGTATAGACAAAATGAATGAAACAAATATGATCCTTGTCTAGTAAGAGAGATAAACATCTAAATGGTAGAGTTGCATCTTATACAGATTTAATTTACAACATCAGAATAATTCTAATTCTGAAGATGTCAGAATGTTTGGATCACAAAGAAATGTTGATGTGAAATAAGGAAGTAGGTTTTTGATGACTGGCTCTTTAATTTTTAAGGGTGTGTGTGTGTGTGTGTGTGTGTGTGTGTGTGTTTTGGTACTATTAATGAAGTTATAATAGATTTTTTTTTCTGAGTTATGACTGAGACACTGTCTCAAGAAGCTATAGTTTGTTTAAGATATCTAATAATATGTGTTATATCTTTTTCCTTTTTACTCTAATACATAAAATCAGAATCCATTTCACTCTTAAGTAATTTAACAACTTTTACATGGCTTTTCCTGTGTTATTTTTGTAACAAGACTCCGCGACTTGGAGTTTCTTGAACCATTTCAAAAATAGCTGTCTGAGCCTCAAACGAATGTTTTAATATGTATTTTCATTTCTGGTAAGAACTGGTTTTAGACTCAGGCTGTTATTTTTGTTATATAAAATTAGTAGATCTCTAAAGAGTTGACATAAATTTACATGCAGAGTTTGGTTCTACTTTTTTTGTTTTCTTCTTTCTCTCTGGTAGCCAGGTGGGAAATCAAAAATCTCATCTCATGAGATTGGCTCCCATTAAAAAAAGTAAGCCCATATCTGTTTGAGATTCTCACAGTTTCACTATTATAGGAATTGGATTAAAAATGTCTGCAACAAAAATAAAAAAAAATAGCCTGTTTATTTCATAGGTTAAACCCTTAAAAATAAAATCCAGGAAAAAGGTGGAAATTTTCCACAGTTCTAAGGAGGATAAACACATTTAAGTTACTGTCTATGAGGATGGCAATAAAATACATTTATTTCCTTAGAATAGCATTTCTTTCTATTTCAAAGAAATTGTCATTATATTTTTCCTTGTTGGAAATGACTTGTTTTGATTTAGACTGAAAGATGTGTCATGACAAGGAATAATAAATATTTATCAGATATAGCTTACTTTTATAGAATAACTATGGTCTGCAATGGTCTATTTCATATAGCAGTGCAATTTTTGGTTAATTTTAGAGACCTAGTTGTAGAAATTATAAAAACACTTTAACAAAAGAAAAAGCAGAAACTTTGCAGTAACAATATTTTAACATACTAGATATATTCTTAATAAGTTATATGTAAACTGAATTTTTATTTATGGAAAATATTGAAAATTCACTGAAGGAGTTTGTGTATTGGGAACCTACTATGTAGCAGGTATTTTGTGACTACTTGGTAAATAGAATAGCCTTACTCTTCTGTCAATATTTTATGTTTAAATGTTCATATGTCTGAGTTTTATAAAATAAAATATGTAAACAAATAATTTAAACACACTGTAATCATTTATGTTTTGAGAACAACTGTTCCTAATCAATGATCATGAGGTTAAATGCAGTGATCTCAAAACATATATTTTCAAGTTTGGGTATAAGTCTTTAAATAGACATTGTTATCAGTCAGATTCTCAGATTAAATGAATCATTCCCATTTCTATCCCTTGGATCACAGATTTTGTATTTTGGCTGAGAGGAGAACATCAAAAATCAGGCAGTATATTATAAGATAGCATCTAAATGTAAGAGTGTTATCTTTCAGTTGACATTGTTACTGACTCTTCAAAAAACCATTCAATATTTTATAAGGCCAATTTTTTCGGGAGCAAAAGGGTAGGGAATCCCATGAACATTAGCCAACTGCTTTACTTCTTTCATTGTAAATTGAGTTTTCTTAGTCAGAAGTACTATTGTTTGGTTTAACTTGATGACTAGATATTCAGTAAGACAATAGATGGTGCACCTGGCAAAGCATGGCAAGCAGAGAAGTCAAATTTAATTCCAGAATAAGTGTTTATTCCAATAAGGAAAAATCTACTATGGGGAAGGAGTCCAAAATAATCAACTTGCTGCCAAGAGGCTATCTGGTCTCCTCAGGATATAAGAACCTATCAGAGGCTCAGCGATGGCTGCTGTTGCTGGAAAACTAGATACTTAGTAGTGAAGTCAGCATTGGTGAGGGCAAATCCATATGTTGCGCTTATTCAAAATCTGTTTATGCCACCATGGCCACTTTTTAAATGAGCCTGTTGAGTAAACACTACTGGTACTGGAGATAAAGGACTGAGTGGCAACTACATGTTAGAACAACTTGTCCCCCTCATTATTGAGGCTTCCCCTTCACTGGGAACT
>NW_006433378.1:2758593-2794945 GCF_000325575.1 Pteropus alecto | reverse complement strand
ACAAAAATATTCTTAATTTCTGAGTTAATTCTTAGGTTTATCTAAACCTCTTTGTCCCAGACCATCTGGTCAAACCATTAGTCATTGTCCTTTAATCTCTTCTCCTAGGACAAGTGGACCACAATATGTACCCTGGTAGTTTTGCCCGCTGAGAGGATTATGTTTCCCTCTGTTCCCCAAGGCCACCCCAAGTAAAGCTCTAAAGCTACAACAGTCCATTTTAAACTAATGTCAGCACACTGGCAGAACTGTTTTTGAATCAGAAAGGTTTCCTAGTCTCACACACACACACACAAATATTTCTCATGTGGTCATAGTAGTGGGTTGAGGAAGTGATGACACTGCAGTAGGATACACGCCCTGGATATCAAGCCACCTGTTCCTGTAAACTGCTCATGACCTCAGGAGCTATATTTGCTAACGGAATGTTGATGGGTGTACCCAACTTAATAATTTGGATATTCAGTGTGTAATAGGCAACTCAGGCTGTAGTGTGCCCTTGTGTATTATGGTCAGGTGTTCAGTGTCTAATGGAGACCAATATAAAGCCAATAGAAACTAATTTCTAGCCAAAGAGGGCATAATTTTTCTTTAACACCTGAGTTATGAATTTATCATTGGGGTTGATTTCCACAAAGTCTGAGTTGCCATAGACATTCTAAGAAATATGGGATCTGTTGGATCATATGGGGTAAGAGAAAGATCTGCTTGCACTGAAGTCTTGAAGAGTTGGAAAACTACTCTTAACTATGGCTCTATTTCAAGTTAATACTCTTGATCACTTAGTAAATGGCTTCCAGCAGCACCTAAAACATGGTTCATGAGGATTTCTTTCCTTAAAATTTAATACTTGTCAAGTGTCATGTCCCTTTCTTGGAGGTTAGAATTGCAAGATGATCAACTACTCTTTAATTGCCCCCAGGCTGCTATTCTCGTGAGATTTCATAGGGTTGGCGAACCTCTGAAATTTTCCGATACTGTTTTTTCAGCCATTCACACCCATGTGCTATCATAGCATTTAAAGTGCTGACTTCTTTCTGTTCATCAGGACTTAGCTATATGAAGTTATCCGCATAGTGCACAGTGTGATGTTCTGTGAGATGATGAAGTCAAGTTCTTTTACATTATCACAGCCAGAGAGTTGACTTAGCCTAGAGAGGACAGTGAAAGTTTCCTGTTGGCCTACCCTAGAATAACACACTGCTTCTCATATTCTCTATTAGGATAGCAAAAATGAAAAAAAAATTTGTCAGATCAATATATATGAACCAGCAGGCAAGCAGGCGCAGTGTTTATTTTCTCCCCAAATGAGTCCAAATTTTGGATATCTGCTATAGTGGGAGAAATCACCTAATTAAGTATCTGATAATCTTTATTATTTTAAAAAATTTATTCATTTGGGGACCAGTATGAGATGTTTCTAGTTACTGAGTACATCTATTCCTATCATATACTTTGGAACCAGGTAAATAACAAAAAGATAGTGTGAAAGATTGTTTTTCCAAAATGACTGCAATGATATTTCTGGTTCGACGAGCTCTTCCAGAACCCTGTTACTCCTCTGTCAAGAGGTAAAGTCTATATTTCTTCCCCTTGAACTGAGCCAGATCTTTGTGACTGCTTTGATAAATATAATGAGGCAAAAATGACACCATTGTTTCTAAGAGAAGATACAGCTTAGAAAAGAGGATACAGCTTTCTCCTGGCTCTCTTTCTTGGAATGCTTGTGGTGGTTGAAATATAACCACCATATTGTAAGGAAGTCAAACTACATCCCACAGCCACTTGTAGATGCTTTGGCTAACAACAACTAAAGCTCCTGCCAACAGCATCAACTGCCAGATATGAGTCTACAGATGATTCTAGCCCCCAGCTGATGCTGACTAGAGCAGAGATGAGCTTTCCCTGCCAAATCCAGCCCATGAGGCACATTTATGAACATGCAAATATTGTAGTAAGCCACTATGTTTTGAGATACTTTGTCACTAGAATTGGTGGGATTAGAGTTCCATAAAACTCACCTGAGGTGCTTTCTGGTCACAAGTCTATTTTTTCCAAAAACCCAATTCTCACCAGTAGAAAACAATATTCTGTGCCTTTGGGTACTGCGAGCTGAAAGCTAGTATCTAATAATCTCTGAAATATCTTGCTTTTTTTTTTTTTTTTTTTCAGTGTACATGAAATCTGGTTATTGGCTCTGGGTCTCCTTAGGGAAGCTTTTATAGTAGATACTTTGATGTTATAATAAGATATTTTCTAACTATACAACTTTCCTTAAGAAAAGTGCACTAGGTCCATGAACTGACTCAAGGGAACTGCCCCTTTATTTAGGTCTTAAGAATTCAGTAACCAGACATCTATCATAAAGATCCATGCAGGTCAGATCATCCTGATAAACATACTGACTCTGTTGTTCATTAACATAATCATGCCCACACTCTCTCTTCTGCTTACAAGGGTATGACTTTGTCTTTGCCAAAGTGTCCATTATCTTTGAAACAGGGCCCATTTCAAAAGCAGCACATTTATGAACACTCCCAGCCGAAAGAGAATAGCTGTTTTTATCACTTTTAAAATATATTGGTGCTCTCATCACTGAGGTCATGATGTCACTCTCAGTGCCTTTGTGAAAAATTTTTCCTTTGGGCCCTCTTAAGGAATATGGTTTGGGGTTTTTGAAGATACCAGGGAAGTGGATAGCAGGGTACTCATGATAAATCCACTTCAATTAGTAGCTCCCTAAGTTATTAGTTTCTTTCTTTGATATTATACCAAGAATTCTTTTCCCTTTAACTTTATTTACCACCATCAATTTAGGTTTCACTCTGCCAACCTAGCAAACAGACCTAGTTTCAGATGCTTAAGTAGATATAGTAAATCTCTGCTGAGTGTACCTATGATGAGAAATTTTGCTTATTTTAAAATCATTTCCTTTCTTTCTTAATGTAACATGAGATTTCACCCCACACATATTCTTCAGGATTTTGCTAATATAAAATGGCAAAATTTTGCAAATTTTTTTTTTGTGGGATAAAGTTTTCTACCTGGAATTGAATTAAAAAAAAGCTGCTCCCCTGTCACATCCACCCAATAGATAAGCAGTATTTGACTCTGGTGTTAGACCTGCAGATAATGAGGGGTGATGAGACGTGAGAACTGGCGTTTTGTTTGTTTTTTTCTTAAACAAGGCAAGGCTTTCTTTTACAAACAATTGACTGTTGTTCATATAGAGAATGAACTCCAGGAAAAGTGGAGGAGAAACTGCTTCCACTGGTAAGGGAGGCTCAGTAATGTTTGGGAATTCAGACTACTCAGAGTCATTTGAATCTTCTAGCGTGACCCCATTTTAATTTTCAGGGTTCTACTTTTTCCCAGTCAGTGGTCTGAATTTCACCTAAGAGACCTGGCAAGGATATACATTCAGATGATGTCATTTGACAAAATTTACTTATTTGCTTACCTCAGTGCTGTGACTACATGAGATAAGAGATTCTCTTAGTCTAATGATGAAAATTTCTTTTTTCTCTCACTGTAATTTGAGCTGCAAATTTAGGATTTTGAGCTTATAGTATCATTTTGTGTGTGTGTGTTTCTCATACAATTAGAAGTAGACAGTTTATCCTACAGGGTTTGTATTCTTTATGTCCTTCCCACTATTCTGTGGCAGTGGCTTCTCAGTGCTCTGAAGCCAGCCTTCAATTACCTCTTCGTTTCAGGTAACTATACTTGATAATGTGATGAAATCTTTCATGACCATGTTTCATGGGCTGCCAGAAGCTGAATCCTTACTACCTGCAAACCCAACCTGCCCATATAAGGAAACTCAGATTTCTATTTTCTTAAGGATATGGCATCTGTAGCAATGCCTGTAGCTGATTCAGTATTTGTCAGCATTCTGGTTGGAAACAAAAAGAGCTACTTAGCTTATTTAAACAGAAAAGGAATTTGATAAAACATATTAGGTAGATTATATGATCTTTGGGAGGGTTAGAGAGGTAGGTTTTGCAGCTACACAGCCGGAGAAGTACAAACAGTACTGTGAGTACTGCTTCAGCACATCTACCACTGCTGCTGGGAGATGGTGCTGCAGGTTGCTCTGCAGATATTATGCATTAGACAGCAGAAACTCTGTTCGTGTTGCTTCCTAGATCTTGATTTTCTATCACCACACTGAATAGAAGACAGATTTCTTATCATGGCTGTGTCCTCATGTTGCTCGTTTCCAGATTTCAGAAGATGTATCTCATTGGCCTAGCCAAAGTCACATGGCACTGTTCTATTTGTAAAGGTGGCAGGGAAATGAATTTTGGCTTTTAACTTTGGAAATGAGAGGAAGGGATTAATTGTCTAACACTGATTTCCAGCTGGCTGGTCTCCCAGAAAAGGAATTTACCCCTTTCCTGGCAGATTTAGGAAATAAACATTGTTCCATGGAAACTGGAGAAGGCTCATTGCTTAAGTTATCATCTTTGGTAGAATGCTGAGGTGGTAATTCAGATCTGAGGGCCTGGGTAATGCTGAATACAAAAGGTCTACATCCTTTATTATGCCAGGGGATGGATTGGTTTTCCTCCTGGTGCAGCTTAAATGTTATGGCTTGAGTACTAAGAACTTTCTTGGAAAGTTAGATGTCTGTCCTTGCTAAATCCTAGTAACTATCCCAGAGAGTAAACAACAATGGGGAAACGGCTCTCTTACTGCTGTTTGTATGTCTTACTTAAAAAATGCTGTCCTAGAAGGTCTAATATCTGTGATTTCTTATCATTTGCCTCTGATTGTGGTCCAGGTTGGCAAGGTTCACCATTACTATGAAAAGGTGATGTGCAGCTACAGGCTTAATAAACTTCCCACTACAGATAAATAAACCAATCTGTGATTTGATTTTCTTTCTTTATATTGAAACAAATACTATCTTTATTATAAATAATTAGCTAGGATTATGAGGTTTTTAAGTGGTTTTTAAAGTTGGGATTCTTGATATCTTAAATTGGGGTCGTTACCATAAAATTTAGAAGATAAAAGAAAATAGAGGAAAAATAAGCTAAAGATATAAAATAATATGACTCTGGTTCACATTCAGTTTGATCTGGCCTCATTTTTACAGGAGACAGATCAGTCTGTCATCAGTCATTCTATGGAGACTTGTTACAAGAACCCTGAATGTGGCTACTCAGCCTAAGATGGTGGGAGTGGCTTCATTGTACTGTCTCCTCTACAAAATGGAATGGCCCTGGCTGCAGCTCTCCCAATTATTTTAATACTCTATAGGTGTCTGTCTATACATGTTTAGACATATCTACCAGTCTAATTTGATGTTCAAGCTTTTATTACGAGTTGCTATGGAAGAGAAATAGAGACAGAGGCAGAAATGTTTGTGAGTGGTCCAAATGATGGGCGTCTCAGAGAAGTAATTGTATCTGGCTACTCTAGGTGGTATTTTACTATCAAATATCCTATATATCACCAACTTGTGATTTACTACTTTCTTGTCCACGTGACAATAGCCTGAATCTTTGATTGCATGAAATCTGGGCTTATACTTGGTTTACCCTCCCAAATATTTCTGGAGATTCCTGGGGTAAATACATTTGATATTTAACATTTTTATGATTTTCTTTATATTTTTATTGCAAATGAATTCAATCCTAGATAATCTATAGCACATCATTATCATAAACTTTAAATGGTATCTTGTTTATACTTTTATGCTTAATTTTATGGGCAGTATTATCTTTGAAATAGATGTATATAATTATGTGTATAATTTTTACAGTTTTACGATTTATTGTTGAGGATGCTACAAATATTTATTCGTTCTTCTGTAGATATATATTTAAGTTGTTTTCAAATTTTTACTGCTCTTATAAACTTGTATATTCTAATTTTGTATCTATTTATATGACTTAAAGCTATCTTCTCATGGTCTATGGCATGTGTTTTCACTATTTTTAAAAATAGTGCTTAATTTCTAGTTTTAAAATTTCCACTGGATGGTTTGCTCAACAAATTCATTTACAGGACTTCTGGTTTAATGATAGGAGCATACAGTTAGTTTTTCCTCCTCCTTCTGAAAACCATGCACGGTACTGAGAAACAAAAGCTTTCTGTACTTTATTCCGTGAAACTAGAACAAAACTGATACACAAACCAAAATGTAGATCAAATGGAACCAAAGAATGATAACTGTCAAGCAGGGGATGTGAGAAGAAGCAGAGAGAAAATACCTGTGGTGGCAAAAAAAAAAAAAAAAAAAAGATGCAAAGAAAATATTTCAAAGTGAAAAGCCTACCACAAGACACAATTTCCAAAGCTTTCTTTATAGTGGGGGAACTGGACACAGAAACTGGGTGTTAGTTTCTCTGTACCTCACTGTGGTCAAAGAAGGATTAACGAAGACTGGCTAGAGTTTTAGGAAATAGTCTGTCAATGGAAAGGGGAGAGAAGATACTCTGTAGTCTGGGAAGAGTAAAGATTGAAAGAAAGCATACAAAACTGAGTCATTATAAAAATTCCAGTAAAAAGGAAATTGGGATTTTCACTTCATAGGTCATATGCAGATAGATTGATTGTAAAAATTTATTTCCTAAAATATTGTTTGCACAATATATATTCAAAGCTATAAGGAAAAAAAAAAGGAGAAAAGAAACAAGACTAATATTTAATGAATAATAAGTAAATACCACTCCACAGGAAAATGTTGCTATTGAGTAGATAGAAATTGTGGTCAAACACTTCTTATGAAGTAAAGAATTACGTATGTGAAACAACTGAGTCTATGAAATGAGAGCTTTAAGCAGATTTTAAAGAAAATGATGATGAAACAACAGAAAAGATGAAATGTGAGTTGGCAAAATTTAAGTAAAAGGAAAGCAATCGAGTAATTACAGAAATAGGGAAATTAGAAGTAGTACAATTGGAAGAGAACATATTGGTTAGAAATAAAAGTGTAAGAAAAAGATCATAGAAATAGAATGGATTGAAGAAGAAATAATAGATATTGAAGACAAGAAAAGGAAAGCCAAGAAACACATAATTTAGTTCTCAGAAAAAGAACAAATAGTGGGACAGATAAGTGTTTACTAAAGCATTCCAGAAATGAATGAAAATATTAATTTATAGGTTATAAAAGCACATGTTCTGTCCCAGGAAAAACTATGTAGCCCAATAAAGATATTGAACTTTAAAAAGAACTAAAGAATTCTTTTTAGAATTCAAGGCAAAAATAACTTAAAGAAAAAGATATCTTGCTGACATCAGACAGTGTTCAGTTCTGAGAGAAAGTGGAGCGATTTCTATAAGATGTTCACAGAAAGAATGGGCCCAAAATTCTAAGTCAGTTTTGTTCAGACAAACATTTTGAACAAACGGAACATAGGTACTATTGCTGTTATATGTCCTTCTTGATGAATTTAGATAAAGGATTTGATTCAACCAAAAGATAAATAAAAGAATGAAGCTAAAGACTAATGTGGATCATTAAAAATATACTTAACTATAAATCTAAGACTAACACAAATGTGTCATGATAAAAATGGCAATATTATAAATTTTACATGTATTGATTCATATTTCTACATATAATTTTATTTTTAAATATATCTTTTAGCACTATATGTATTTTTCTCTCTACATATATATAGCTAAATACATAGAGAGCACACTAAATATATATATTTATACATATATATACTAAATAGGAAAACATTGGAGACATTCCCATCCACTGGGAATAAGAGAAAGCTATTATTATTATTATTGTGGTCATGTAATGTTGGTCTAGCTAATACAATTAAAGTGAAATAAATTGAAGGTATAAAATTTAAAGACATATGTAATATTATTCACAGATGGCATGATTTTACGTCTGAAAACTGAAGACCATTAATAGGAAAGCTATTTCAACAATAAATTTAATAAATCCCTGCATATATCATTTTTATACAAAAGTTATTCTTTATATAGGCAAGTATCAGAAGATAAGATTGAAAAGAATACTAATTTACAATAATTTCAACAATAACAAAAATAAAATACTTAGCAATATGCTTAATAAGAAATTTGTAGGATCTAGATGATGACAACTTTTAAATTCTCTAGGAGGAGCCAAAACGATTGAACCTAATGTAATGGCAAAATAGTAACACTTAATATCATAAAGATGTCAATTCTCCAAAGGTAATCTGTATATTTATGCAGTCTACTAGTTAAAGGCAATGAAAACAACAAAATTGTAACCAGGGAAGCTGATAGAAATGTTAAAAAACAATAAAAAATTCTAAGAAGATCTTAAAGAAGAATAATAAGAGGGAACCAGCTGTACTAGATGTTAATATAGTACTGGCATGTGAGTAGACAGACAGATCAATGGAACCAAGCAAAAAGGCCAGAAATAGAATCAAATACGTATGGTTATTTCATAATTAAAGTGGCATTTCAAACCAACAGGGATAAAAACGATAATATAATTTTCAATACAAGGTTTGGGACAACTGGATGATCATCTGAAAAAAAGTGAAAGTTAGTCTTATACAAAATTAAATCAATACTAATCAAAGATCAATGGTAAAAAAGAATACACCTAAACTTGACCAAAGCATGGAATTAAAAAAATTATTAGATGGAAAATACATTTCCAAGTACCTCATAAAACCCAGAAAGCACAAAAGAGTGATAAATTATACTACATGAAATATAAAAATTTGGCATGAGAAAGCTACTATAAGTGAAAACCAAAGAATAAACAGGGAAAATACTTGAAATTCACATAACAGTATCACAGTATACTAACTTCTATTTGTGTAAGTATTTAATGTCAATGGTTTTGTAATTTTCTCCGTTAAGAATATCTAATGGTAAATTTATTCCAAAAGAACTTACAATTATTGCTGCTATTCTAAATTACAGCTTCCTTTTAAAATTTTATTTTTTAATATTTATATAGTATAGAAACATGTTTGTAATTTATTTGTAGGTTTTCTTGGAATATTAACAATTATATAGTATATGTATATTGATATTTTAATTTTTTTTCTTAATCTTTATAGATTTGATTAATTTTTCTTGCTGTACAGTCTAGGGCTTTTGATACAATGTGAGTAGAAGAAGCAAAGTATAAAAGGAACGTTGTCTTATTACTGACTTTAATGGAAATATTTCTAAAGCTTTATTGCAAATACACTATTTACAGTTGCTTTTTCCAAGTTAACCTTTATCACATTAAGAGAATTTCCTTCTATCTGTAATTTAAAAGATTGTTTTTCATGAATGAGTGTTGAATATTTATTAAATGCATTTTCTTAACTATAGAGATAATCACATATTATTCTTCATTTAATTTGTTAACTTGATGAATTCTATTAATATTAAATTATCCTTGTATTTCCCAGAGAGATTTTGCTTTTGCTTTCTCTAGTACCTCAAAAACATTAACATTCAGGAAACATTTTTTTCAGAGTTCTTTTTATTGACACATAACATTATGTTAGTGTCAGGTATACAACATAATGATTTGATATTTATATATGTTTTGACATGATTACTACAACATCTAGTTATCATCCATCACCACACATAATTATATTTTTTTTCTTGTGATAAGAACTTTTAAAATCTACTTTCTTAACAACTTTCAAATGTACATTATAAAGTATTATTAACTAGTCACCGTGCTTTACAGTGCATCCCCAGGATTTATTTTGTAACTGGAAGTTTGTACCTTTTGATTCTGTTCACCTATGTTGCTCACAGCCTAACCCTACTCCATGCGCCTGCCTCTGGCAAACACCAATCAGTTGTCTCTAATTGCGAGTCCTAGTTTTGTTTCTGATTTTTGTTGTTGTTGTTGTTGTTGTTTTTAGATTCCACATATAAGCGAGATCATACAGTATTTCTCTGACTTATTTTGCTTAGCATAATGCCCGCAAGGTCCATCCATGTTGTTGTGAATGACAAGGTTTTCTTTTTTATGGCTAAATAATATTCCATTGTATATATACCACATTTTCTTTATCCATTTATCTGTTAATGGACATCTAGATTGTTTCCATATCTTGGCTATTGTAAATAAGGCTGAGATTAACATGAAGATACATATATCTTTTCAAGTTAGTGTTTTCATTTCCTTCAGATAAACACCTAGAAGTGGAATTGCTGGATCATATGGTAGCTCTATTTTTAATTTTTTTGAAGATTCTGCATACCGTTTTTCATAATGACTACACGAATTTACATTCTCATCAATAGTACACAAGGTTCCTTTTTCTCCACATTCTTGTCAACGCTTGTTATTTCTTTTCTTTTTGATAATAGCCATGCTAAGAGATGTGAGGTAATATCTTACTGTGGTTTTGACTTGCATTTCCCTGATGATTAGTGATGTTGAGCACATTTTCATGTACCTATATGTCTTCTCAGGGAACATTTTAATAATTTCTCAGCTTGTGGTTTCTAGGACAAGGTTAGTCATATAAATCTGAACTGCTAAACCTATATGATGTTACCTCTCTGATTATTATTTACCAATGGTATTGTAGTCTCTTTCTTCCCTTCTTTCTGTCTTTCCCTCCCTTTTTTTGTTTCTTGTTTTCTTTACTCCCCCTTTTTTCCTCCCCCTCCCCTTTCATATTTTTCTTTCTTTCTCCCTTCCTTTTCACTGAGAGCACAGTGGCCCTGACAGGTAAGCTTCCTTCTCATCCTTTGCATGTTGATAAATTTATTCTTCTCTACCTTTCACTGATTATGTAGCCCTTTGAGTTCCTCACATAAAGTAAGCATTTTGATTCTTCATTTCCTATTTTCTAAAGGCCCTAGATCTGGTCATCTCTATTTCTCTGTAATATATAAGCTCAAACTTTTTCATTACTCTCAGGGCACCCCAAATGCTTAAGTGCCAATTTTACTCTAGTGTGCAGCTTTAACTTAGTTTGGAGCTCTGGGAATTTTCTTCTTTTTGAGCCTCACTTTTCAAAGCAGACTTAACTAACTTCTTTCTAATTTATTTTATTCAACTTTCTTTCAATGCTAGATCCCTTGGTAGTGTGTTTATTGTACACACATTGTTTTGATCTCATATAAAAAGTTCTTTGGTATGCTTAGTCCTCGACATAAAATTATTTTAAATTAATAATAAATTATATAAATTTTGACCTATAAAAATATTTTGTTCTTTCCTTGAGTGTCGCTGTACTGTATTAAACTATAAGTTCAAGTCGTTGCCTTTTCTTCTTCTTAGAAATATTTCTTAATAACTATTGCTTTATGCCAAAGTGTAACAACTCTAATGAGAGATTCTTAATTTGGCGTAGCCTAATGTTCTTAATACATTCAGAATGATTTACAAAATGGTCAGTTAAAATGCATAATTTGCAGCTTTTGACAGCACTGGAAAATAATATTAAGTTAAATTAAAAATATTTTAACTTTTATAACTGTGTTTTATATCAAAGCTATTTGAATTGTATCAGGAAGAAATTTACTTTTAATATAAATTCAATACATAATAATAGTAAACGTACTGCACTATCCGCAGGCATTGTTCAAAGACTTTACATATGTTCATTTATTTAATGCATATATAATGGCCACCTTATGAAGCACTTATTATTAATCTTTCCAATTTATAGTTGTGGACACTAAGGCACAGTGAAGTAAAGTAGGTTGGCCAAGGTCACATCACTGGCTAGACTAGAGCTGAAAGAGTTTAACTCAGACAGTCTGCATCCACATTCTAGTCTTTTAATCACATTATATTCTTTCCTTTTCTCTGTTGCAAAACACATTTTCTCTGATATCTATGATTTAGACTATATTAGAGAATGTATCAAATCAGCGTACTCAATTTTAATACTCAGGCTATTTTTAGAGAAAGCTTATATTTTTTCCAATAGCAAGCTCATGTTCAAAATTGGCATGTAATATAAGTTTCTTAAATCTTTAATGACACTCATGTTTTCACATTTTAAAGAATTTCATAAAACTGTTGTAAAACATGGATTGTAACTTGGCTTATTTTTTTTTTTATTTGTTTCTGCAAATTTCTTGGTTTATTTAGTTTTTATAAATCCTATTACAGAAAATGCAGATTATCATAATATATTTTAGTATTAAGGACTTAGAGTAAACATTAGAGATTATCTTGTATAACATTTTCATTTTAATAAATGAAGAAACTGAGGCCTAGAGAAATGGAGAACATATGACAGAGCAAAGGTGAAAAATTGTATCTTCTTGCTTTTAGCAGAGTGAAGTCATAGCTTACAAAAGTACTAGGTTCTAAATTTGGTTAGTAAGGAAAAAAGTAAATGCTGTCCTTGAAAATCCCATAGGAAATAATGTACTGTTGATTTAGTTTCTTTCAATGGTCAAAAATTTGGTTGCTTTTTTCAGGGAGCTCCAGTTTATCTAGTTGACCCATGTTTTTGTTAGACGAGGCTATCTATTTTTTTGTTAGACTGTAACAATGGCTATAACCAATGGCCTTAAAATCTCAGTGGCCTAAAGCAGTAAAAGTTTATTTTTTTCTTGCATTATAGTCTAGTGTTGGGTTGGTGACTCTATTCCAGGTGGTTACTCAGGTAACCCAGGTTGCTTTCATCTTGTGGCCATACTGTCTCACAATTTTGTGGCTTCTGGGTCACTTTGGCATTATCCTTTCGGCAAAATGGGAGAAGATAGAGAGCATAGAACATCCAGGGGATGTTTTAGGGGTCAGACCCATCATTGGCCTTCATCCCTTTCACTCACATGGTGTTGTCCAGAACTCAGCCACATGGTTCTACTTACATGCAATAGGGTTTGGGAAATACAGTCTTACTACCTGCCCAGGAAGATATTTAATGATTTGATAAATATGTAACCTTATCACAGCTATCATTTACATTCAGGGAACATGTTGTACAAAAAGTGCCATATTTTAGCACTAGAATAATATTCTGCACCAGGAGATGCTTATCATTTTAATGGTTAGAGGAGATGGCAGTCATATTTTCCATCTTACAATCACTGTAAGGCAATCTATTTTGAGTGGAATATTTACTTATTGTTACTCTTTTGATTCTTTTTTTTTTTTCTGGTTTACTGAAAAATTTTAGTAACTATTAGGAACAAAAAGGGGGGAGTTTTTTATTTTTATTTTTTATTTTAGTATAAATCTGGTTTGTAAGAGAAGATATCAAATAGCAGAAATAGATACAAAATAAGCTATAATATTGTGTTATAACCAAAGAGCTAGTGTTTTCAAGAGACTGATTAATGACAAAACCTAGTGGTCATAATTATTTATTCCTGCTCTTACATGTGTTATTCTCTCTACCTGAAAAAAGAATATTTATTAATTTAATTCATAATTACCCAGTAACTTTGATGTTAAGATGAAAATAAACAAACATAATCCATGCAGATTCAATATGAAGAGAAGATTCTTGGTGGGTAAAAGTAAAATAATTTGACTATAATTGTACTTTCTAAAAGCACAACTTTTATGATGAAATTAAAATGAATTAGACATAGAGAGATTTTAAAAGCAAAGATGATGATTAAAAAGAGATTAATATTAGAAGCTTCTCCCCTAACACCAGCATAGAGAACTGAAAGGTAGATTTGCATATTTTAAATCTTGGCTTTATGATTCTTTACAAAAATTTCTAAATTACATTCTGAGTAGAATTTCACACATAGGCCTAGTATAATAATCTAAGCATTCTTTCAATAATTTTACATTGTTGTGTGAAAAGCAGTTGAACTTAGGTTTTCATTAGCCAGTTATAATAAATTACAATATGCCTGCGCATATATGTTTTGGATTTTGCTTTTCTTTATGTTTACAGCTTTTGTCATTTTTATTTTAGAGATGAAAAATCTATGGTTCAGAGAATTCAAATGATTTCCGGATAGTCATGAAGTTAAAAAGTAGAAAATTGGGACCAAATATTAGATCTTTTGAATCTCAATCTAGTTCTTAATTTTCTATATACATGTCTAAAATGTGAGGGATGTCTATACTTTATCTCTCATTGTTCTCATTGCACAGTGAATTTGTGTGGTGGCACCTTCCTTATGATGACCTTGAGTCATCATAATGAAGTCACCTTCATAGCCAGTAGACATGTGCTCACGTGTGCCTAGAAAGTAAGCTCCAGTCTATTCTCTAAGTACTCCAAAGATATACCTAGATTAGAAAAATGCCATAAATCATAGTAGTTAATAAGTAATTGTTGATTGAATGAAATATTATAAAATAATGTCAAATATTTTTACATTAATTCTGTTACATATGTAAAATACATTTATCTAGATATATAATACTGTTACTATGTAAAATACATTTATCTAGATATATATTTTCGCATTGTTAGTATAATATTTTGGGAACCAAATTTCTCTGGTCTTTTTCAAATTTAAAGTATTTTCTTTAACTTAAATGTCCATTGATAGGGATATGGTCAATTAAACATACATCTCTTGAATATTAGGTAGTCATTAAACAGGTTGATGATAAAAATTTGAAAATTTGCTTAAAATCTTGAGTGATGCAGAACATAAAGTTATTTGTATCCTATAGAATATCTAATTAAATAGCGTAGGCAAATAAAAATGACTTCAAAGTAACATACTATTAATGAGCGTTTGTGTTAAAGTGGTTAGAGGAAGATTGATGTTTTTGTTTTCATTTTTGTTTGATATTTTTCTTGTGTAATTATTTTTGTCTATATTCCTTTTTATATTTAAAAGTTATTTCAGTTTTTTCTTCATACTGATATATATTTTAATAAAGGTGAAAAAAATTTTTTTTTAAATTTATGCACAACAAACAACTAAGCAAACAAACAATACATTTAAAAATGTTTTTTTCTCCCCAGGTTTGAATTATTCCCAATAGATTGCTTTATTGATCCAATTTGACAAAAAGACTAATTTCCTTCCGCACCTCTTCTATTTCACACCCTATTCAGTGCAACATGTTTTTGAGGCTCATTTCTCTTTTTCAATAAACTGTCAATGCTTTTATCTTCTCACTTACCTGGAAATCAACCTCAAACAAATTTTAGTGAAAACAGAGACATTCTTTCATGTGTTAGGGAAGTATCTAGAAGTTATAGTATTTATTTTCACAACATGTAAGACTAGCTTTTACCATTAGTTGGCTTTAGGAAAACATTTTCTACACAGTTTAGTTTATTCCCGTCCCTTTTATGTAGGCAATTCTCCAAGAATAATTTGACCTGTAGTTTCTTTTGTTGTTTCCCGATGTGTATTTCTATGTCTGCCATTTAACATCAAGGTTCAGGTGCTGTACTGTCCTCTGTGAAATCAGTGTTAGATGATTTAATATCTATCTGATCTGTTGCTGTAAAATTAAAACAACTGAGTACGTCTGTTAAAGGGTGCCAGGCAAATCAGTTGAGCCAAAGGAAAAAATTATGTTTTCTGAAACCACACCAAACATTTCTTGGACATATTTGTAGATGAGCAGTGCTTCTCTGCTTTCATTTAAACTGAATGGTCATCCATGTGTGAAAAATAAATTTGAAAGTTAACTGAATGCTCTGGCCCATCTTACCAAGTATCTCCTGAATCATCTGGACTTTAAAATTTATTCTATCACACATGGAGGGCTGGGCTCTCCAAATAAAGTTGGCAAGAGGCAATTCTTTTATGTTTGTGTTAATCTCAACCCACTGAGAAGGCAACTGCTTTTGTGCAGTGTTATTGCACTTATAAACTCTTTCGGTTTCAGCAATTTCTTCTTTACTTCCAAATTCATGTCCAGATGCTTTCTTCTTAACAGATAACAGTTACTGCCCTTCGACAAGCAGAAAAGACAAATGAATGATCAAGTATCAGATAACATTAGGGAGAAAAGTGAAGCTTTGACATGTTCACAAACAAAATAATTTTAGAAATACTATGTTTGAAGAATTACCCTTCCTTCTGCCCCCTACAACACTCACTAGCACACACACACACACACACACCTGGAATACTAACAGGTGGTTTACAACAAATCTGATTTTTTTTTTTTTTTTTTTTTTACCATCTAAGTGGGAGAAAACAAACTTTCTCACACCAATAAGTAATTTATACTTGGAAAAACACCTATAGGATTAGCACAATTCTCAATATTCATTCTCTTTTTAAAAAAATACTTTAGGAGGTGGCTCCATAGTGTAGTGGTTAGCACGTCTGGTTTACATGCAGAAGATCCTGGGTTTGCACCCCAGGTGGAGCCCTGGGACCATATCCTGGGTGTGCCGGCCCTGGGTGCACGCAGCGAGCATGAGGGAGGAGACGCCCCATTTTCAGAGATCTAGTTCTTAAGGGGAAATGGCAACATCCATAGGTCAAGGGTAGAAAGGGCGGGGGCGGAATTAAAGAGGGAAAAAAATAAAAATAAAAATAAAAAAATAAATATTTTATTGTGATAAGAACACAACATGAGATCTACCCTCTTAACAGATTTTTTAGTTCAGTTGATTATTTTTGACTATAGGTACAATGTTGTACATCATATCTTTAGAGCTTATTCATCTTGCTTAAATGTGAAACCTTATGCCTGTTGATTAATAACTTCTTACTTCCCCTCATCCCCAGGCCTTGGCAACCCCCATTATACTTGTTGATTCTATGAATTTGACTGTTTTAGATACCTAAATAAGTATCTAAAGTGGAGATATGTAAGTGGAGTTATGAAGTATTTTTCTGTGACTGGCTTATTTCACTTAGTATAATGTCTTCAAGTTTCTTCCAAAATGTGGTATAATCAGCCTTAAGGAAAAAAAAAAGGAAATTCTGGAATATGTGACAACATAATTCATCCTGATTATATAACAATATTTATCTACATATTATATTTTTATTTGTGTGTTTTGTGCCTCTTATTTGAAATAAAGGCTGTGGACAGGGCACATATTTCTATCCCACATGTTGATCTGAATTGACCTACCTCAGTATTCTGTGAAGTTTTCACCTTGCAATTGTGCTGAGTGATGGAAGTGAGCTTAATAGTTGTGTATTTCTAAACATGGGTAAATTACATTTCTTATAATAAAATTTGAGATTTTTCATATCATAGCATTTTCCTCTAAAGTAAAACAGTCGAGTATATTAAAAAGGTTCTTAATTTATTAAATGAACCTGCATCTTAAAAGATTACACATAGTAGTTTTTAATTATTAAATGTTAAAATTAGAAATATAGACATAAAAACAAGTTATAGACTACATAGTATAAAAAAACCAACTTTCTAATGAGAAATAATATAACATAAGCTGATTAATATAATAAATTGTCTAATTAACCTAATTTTAAGAAATTAATATTGGTGCAACTTTTGAATTGCACATAATTATAATTATCTTGATTCTTTTAAAAAAACAATTTACTATTATAAATCTATCTTTACAAACGTGAGTTAAGCCATTTCAACATTTTGCTTAAGTAACCAGAAGAGGTGCCTTGATTCCATAGAAACCAGTGACTCTGCTAAAACATTTTGGTCTTAGCATAGTATTTATTCCTTTAATTAGGCTTGTCAAAATATTGCAAGAAGGCAATTATGAAGAATTTCTATTTGTAACAATAAAAGCATAGCATTCCATTGGTATACATCTTCCATTGTGAAGCTCTGTACTGTTTTTGTTTCAATGGTTTCCATTTTTCTTAAACATTTTTCTAAGAACTTCAAGAGACAATATAAAATAACATGATGGTTTACCTGTCATTTTTTTGGTGTTAAAGAGGAAATTGACTCAAGGTCTTAAATTTCACTCTCCTCCTTAGATAATTAAAGCATGTTTCCTACCATGAAGCTAAGATATCACACTTTTATAGTGTTATAATTTTGATGATGGGAGAGGATTTAAAGAAAGAGAGTGAGAATAATTTCTCTTTTTCATTTTTAAGTTTTTAAAATACAATGTTTAAATTTTGAAAATCACAAACTTTTAGAAAAGTTGCAAGTACAGTTCAAAGAACATTTTCCCCTTGGACTGTTTGAGACTAAGTTGCTGACATGATGTCTCACCTTTCCCAAATATTTTAGTGTGTTTCCTACAGACATTTTCCCACACATTGCAATAAAACCATCAAAATTAGCATAATAGCTTTGACACATGCTACCACCTAAATCTCAGACCCTGTTCAAGTTTCACTAGTCATCCTATATCATTTTTAATAAAATGGTGCAGTCCAGAATTATACTTTGCACTTAATTGTCTCTTTGTCTCTGCAACAGTGTCACAGCTTTTCTTTGACTTTGATCACCTATATAATTTTGAAATGTACAGCCAGTTACTCTGTCATGTTCTGCAATTTGGGTTTGTATGACTTTTCTTCATAATTAGATTCAGATTCTACATTTGGTGGGAACATTTTAGAAGTTATACTCTTTTCATTGTATCTATTATAGGTACACAATTTCAATTTGTTGCATTACTGATTATATTCATTTCCATCATTTGATTAAGGTGGTGTCTGCCAAGATTCTCCTCTAAAATTACAATTTTACAATTGTAATTTTTCAATTATGTATTTTGCAATTAATATGTATTTTGTAGTGAGATACTTTAAAACTATATATGTATCTTCAAGTTCTCTATTTATATGTATCAGTATAGACAAATGATTTTCCTTTTATCCAGTGGTTTATAATCTGTTGTCATCATTTATTTGGAAACAAAAATTGACCCAATTTGGCCAGTGGGAGCTCCTTTGAGTTGGATTTTTCTTGGTACTATTGACATGTCCCCGTAATTTTTGGAGCATTTTTCTGCTTTTTGGCACAATAGTCCATTTGAACTTTTGTACTTTCTATACCCCAGTCTTGAGATCAGTCTTTTTTTCTGAGGAGCCCTGATTCTTTTTAGTGGAAAATGGTATTTAAATATCAAGATATTTGTTGCTTTGGGGATATCATTGCTCACACAGATAGATAGGGAAAAATAAACACAGACACATACATATACTCATATGCATATACATACATACATTTAAATCTATATTTCTCTCTCTATATTACTATATATTAAAGACCATGAATTCCTACCAATATATCTAATTCCAATTTAACCTGAGTTTATTCTGAATTCTCTTTGTATTTGTAACTATCTTTTCCAACAATGAGAAACTTACTTCTATCATGTTTAATACATTGAGTTATTTGATCAACTTTGTAGGTAACTCTCTCCTGTTTCCACCACGTGGACAGAACCCCTCCCCACCCAGCTCTGACTCTAGGGGTGTTCCTTTGTGGAGGCTGTTCCCAACCAGCGTGGACTCTGTCACTCACCACCAGTTCACCCCTCCCACTTTAACTGACAGTCTTTCTCACCATATTTTGGCTCTGACACCTCAAGGCAGTTCAATCAGACTCTTCCGTCTGCTGAGTCTCTGAACCCAGTGCTGGGCCACCCTCCTATATAAAAGCCTTCCTTTGCCCTTCCTAGGCTCTGAAAGGCCCTTCTGAGTCTCTGACTAGGTAGATTCCCTGCTCACAACCTTGAGCTCTAAATCTTACTCCAATTTACTGTGGCCATCATCTTCTATTTTTTCACCTGGTGTGGATACCTACTTTTGTCTGGCCTGAAATTGTTCATGAGGGAAGGAAGAAGAAGAAGAGAGATTTGCATTATTTTAATTCTTACATATGTTTAGTATGTTTCACAGAATATTTACAAAAGTCACAGAATATTTACAATAAGAAATCAAGCAGTGGAACTTTTGACTACGTAGCTGCAAATTAGTGCTTTTTAGTATAGTCAGTAAATCATTTGGAAAAAAAAATTAAACAAAATGCATCCTATAGTATCAGTTACAACCTTTTGCCCTGAAAATTATGTATAAATATTATACAATTGATTGCATGTACAAACTTGATGTTTGCCTTTAACTTTGCTTTAGACCTTGAACAATTTCTAAACTGTCCTAATGCCAAGTCATCCATCTCAACAAAGATACTAATAAAGAAATTTTGGGGAAAAAAATCTTCAAAGTAGTTGAAACAAATAACATAATACACTTAGATTCTATCCCTACAATTTGACAATTATAAAAGACTCTAATGTATAGCTCTTAGCCTAGTTATTCTGCAACCGTGAACTTCAGTTTGTCCATTGAATTTAATATTAAAACAGAAAAGGAAATGAGAAGATTCAAAAAAAGTTAGACATTGATGAAAAAGTAACTAAAAATCAAACTAACAATAAAATAACCCCCATATCTCACAAATAAATTTTAACAAGCATTAGGTCGCTCTCAATTGAAAATGTCATTGCTAGTCATTAATTTCTTTACAGTTTTGATATAATATTTGCGAATTCATGAACATACTTCCAGTAATTTGATCATGGATATTATGTTTCATGTATCTGAAGTTTAGAATAAAACAAAGGTTAGGGCCAACTTTATTGGGAGTGAATCTGGGAGTTACCATAGCAACCTATGCCATGTGATAGATGTGGCTGATCTTAAAAAGTATTTGTGATTTCCTTCTGGAGTCCCTTTTGTTTTCATGTTCACCTCCTCTATGTCTAAAGACATGTCATAGAAAAAATTGTTTTTATTTTCATGAAGATAAAAATGATTATCACTTTAAGATGTTACTGTACTCTTCAGTAAACTATAAAATGTCATTTTTTCATTTCAGTAATTATAATTTCCAAGATCAGTTCATTTCCAGCATATATTTGGTTGTGTTCTTATGATAAGAGATTACCCGCATTATATAATTGTAGATTCTGGTTGCTCTGGCAACAAAATGCTTGCTTTAAATTTAGAAACTCATTTATTTTCTGTCACTTTATCCTTTACTGTTGAGACAAGCTGTTTTCTGTTAAACAAAAAAATAAAAAGAGATACTATTGTAATGGGTGAATTGTCAGGATTTGCTCTTTGTTCTAGTTGAAGCTAAGGGGAGAAGGAACAGCCAATTCTGACAGAAATGAAAAGACTTTTATATATAGGTAGGCTCTGAGCTAAAGAAGTAAATAGTGAGAAACCAAATTGCATGGAAATGTGATCAGTGCCATCTATTAAATTTGTTTTAACAAGGTACAGCTTTAAAAATGTAGAGAACTGGCCTAGAAGGGGCTTTGTTAGTGCTTCCTCAAAAAAGAAGTTACTCTTTCCAGGAGTATCCCACTTCTGAAAGCATAGTTTTCAAACTGTTGAAAACAGTCTCATACAAATAGGTAACCAGAATGTGTTTTATTTAACTCATTAATGAAGTAACAATCAGAATGACAAGAATTGATTGGAAGAGCCTATGGGGAACTGAGATTTATAGTCAGGAAAAAAAATGAAGAAATACAGTTTATGTCCAAAGGACAATGGAATCATACACTTTGAGGTTACTTTCTCTACCAGACAAAGGAGAAAGGTCATCACCCCTTATCAGTTTCTTATAAACTAACCCCTGACTTTATAGGGTTGCAAAGCTTAGGTCTGAATCACTTATGGATAGTATGTCACATAGTTACATTCCCTTGAGAGATCAAAATTAATAAGGTGGGATTATTAGCAAGTACGCTACCATATTAAAAAATTCATCCTCTTCATTCTACTTTACTTGCAACTTTTGGATAATTTTTTTTTGCCATATTTTTTATATTCTTTAATACTTTCAAATACAAAATGTAGTTGAATGTGTCACTTGGGGAAACAAAGTTATTACAAAAATAAGAATAATATTGAGGTTTTTAGAATCTTTGGAGGATCACTCAGTATTGGAGAACAATCATATTTTTATGTCACAAGATGGATAGACTCTACTTTATCCATCTTACAGCCTATATGTTTGCTTTGGTTACTGTATAATCACAGATTTGAGAATAACTTGTGGAAAAGATGTTGTTAGCAAACATATATTTACTTTTGGTACAGTTTAGAAAACTGAGGTCCAGGAATTTTTGAATTGCCTAAGATCTCATTGCAAGTTAGTGACTAAGTGGTTGTCTTAATAATTAGCAATATACCTTTCTCTCATTAACTCATCAATTTGAATACCATAAATAAATGCCATAGCACACTTATTACATGGGGAAAAATGCTTCTCCTAGAAAATAAAGTAGTTGATTTGAGTTCGCCGCTTCCAATGATTTCTACAGAGCATAGAGGATTTCTTAGCTGAAATCCATGATCATTTAAATAAGATCTGTTCTACTATAAGTAGGAATTTTCCTGTTCATGTTATAATATTTGAGCATATTTATTTATTATTAAAATAATTATTCATTCCAAGAATGGCTAAAGATAACAATTTGGAGTTTCTTGCAAACATCTGTTGTAAGAATGGGTAGTAGAAAGCACAAAAGTATAACTAACTACACTGTAATAGAAAAAATCGCAGTCATTGTTTTTAGAAAAATAGAAAAATTTCTCTTATCTTAGTATTTTGACCCTGAATGTTAGATGAGAGATGTAAGCCAAGGTTACTATTTCAAAAATGCCACAGCTTTAAAATCCTACAACTCTACATTAAAATTATTATATTCAGTTAGAAATGAGATGGCACACTTGTGCTATATGATATGCGTGCTCAATAGCAGGTATAAATTATACTAAAGAATAAATGTGCAAGAAATGTCACAGTACTTTTTCCAACAAAATGAATCTGTCTTTAATTTCTCATTCCATTGGGTTGATGGAAAATTCTGACTCAGTTCCTGCTCCCCTGCTACAACTCTAGGTCTTGCAAAGGTGTGGGAGGATTCAACGCAGAGTGAGGTATTTCAGTCACTGTGGGTTTGGTGGTCATAGTGCCTAAGCCCACAGGGTCTCTTGAAGGCAACCTTTGCTGAGGCCTAGGGCTTTCATACCTAGCATCCAGTCTTTCTAGACTTATCAAACATGCATTCCCTTTTGAGACACTGCCAATTCTCATCTCTTGGAAGGCAGAAACCTTTGGTGTAATACTTACAAAACCCCAAAACAATTTCCCTAGTCTAGAGACAAATGTCTAACTTTTCACATCAGCTGCTGTCCTCTCTTTCTTCTTTCTCTGGGATAATATGGCATACTTCCCTTAATAGATTTTCAGACATCAAAGAATGGACATTGTTCTTCAGAAAACTATAAAGTTCAAACCTGGCTAATTTTTAAAAATGGAAGAGAAGGAAAAATATAAGGAGAATTAAATAATAAATTACTCAATAAATTATCTTTCCATAGTACCTTTAAAAAGTATATATGATTCAGGAAATCTTTTATAACAAAGAATATTAATGTAAAATATTGATGTTGCTATAGCAAAAACAGATGTCACAGATTAGTTTTCGAAAAACAATATAAATTAGTAATACCCAGATAACTCAGAAATTAGTTCATGCTACTGTCAAAACATTTAATGTGGAGGAAAACTTCAGTATTTAACTTCTTACTGACTGTTATATATCTTTATGGTTTTACTACATTTGTGTTATTCATTGAACATGATTTTGTTTTGAGCATGATAAAATGAAAAAGAATGATTATGACTTTATATTATTGGCTTATGTTTTCTGGGTCTCATCATTGTCTCAGAAAATCATATTTTTCCTATGCTTGAGATGTAGAAAGAAAACACAAATCACCTTAAAATGTATGGTAATTTTACTCTATCCTGAGTAGAGAAGCTTTTCAGATTTATTCCAGAAGTTCTCCCATAGCCTCTTCTAGCTTTATTTATCATAATTCCATCCAAATGTTGTAGAACAAACTTTTCTGGCTTTGCCATTCCTCTTTTCATGTCTTTCCTTGCCCAATATAGGAATCCAAGATATATTTGACCTAAATTTTCTTTCTTTCCCAAGGCTGTCTGCAAAACCATCTCATTTTATTGCTGTATCCACTTCACTTCTTGCTTCTTTTTGTATTCAATCTTGACATAAATTCCATTTCAAAACCAGTTTATATGACAGTTTCTAATTTGTTGAAACATCAAAACTGGGTGACAAAGAACTTAATGTTAAATGTTCATGTCTTATAGAATTTCTTTGTGTGAACACCGAAGAGAAATGAACTGGTTATCAACCCAGTTATGCATCCCTTTATGGTGATAGATACATTTATAATACTCTTGGAAACATATTAGCAATATTATCAGAATGGGGAAATTTTTGTTTGTATGTGAAA
The DNA here is from genome assembly GCF_000325575.1 of Pteropus alecto. Lineage (NCBI taxonomy): Eukaryota > Metazoa > Chordata > Mammalia > Chiroptera > Pteropodidae > Pteropus > Pteropus alecto. The sequence continues at coordinate 2,770,843 of NW_006433378.1, read as the reverse complement.
TCATTTAACACAAGCAGACAGGTTCCTCTGTACTGGAATGCTTAGTTTCTCTAAATATCTGGCTCAATGTCCATTTCACGGTTTGTGTTTAATAAACTCTACAGAGATGTTCTAATTATAATGGAATTAAAGAATTGATCTGTACCGATTCACATTTAGACCTCTTCTAAGCTCTTCATTTTCTTAATCAGAATCAGACCTTTTTACTGAGTTTATTAGGTACTCTGATTTTCAGCCTCACCTTCCAGTTTCTCCTTTAAGGAGTTTTACTCTACTGCTTCCAAAAACTGATTCTTGGAGGTTTTGACTTCAACATATTTTTTACAAATTAAGCTTCTCCATTTCTCTTTTTGAAATCTTACCCATCTTTTATGATTCAACTGGTGTTCTGCCTCCATCTGGCATTTCAGTATCTCAGCTGGGGTGTCAGCTCTATCCCTTTGAATTCATACAGCATTTTGGTTTCTCTTCTATGCTCACTTAGTTCAAAATTATTTGAATAAAGAAATATCTCTCTCATTAGATTCTAAGAGTCATGATGGGAAAAAAGTATGTTGTATATTTTGGAACAGATCCTATTCCAATTATATTAATATAATAGTCATTCAATATATTTATTTGTTGAATGAATAGTAAAGACTACATATAGCTGTTGCCTTTAAGGGTATTCGTAGTCTAGCAGTAGACCCAAACACAAAAGCAAAACAAAGATAAATAAAGGCATGTCGAAGACTAACCATCATAAAACAGGTTTGTACTTTTTCTTGGTATAGCAGCTTTTCCCACTTATCTATATTATCTTGACCTTGACTTCTTTCTCATATTCTTCCCACCTTAGTGAAGAAGTTTGATAAAAAGATCAAGGGCAAAGAGTCAATATTTTATTATCAGGATCAAAGTAAGAGTGTCTACATATCTTCCTGCGGACATTCCAGGAATGTAAGCTCTCCAGGTTAGGAGAAGAGGCTTCACTGGCAAAGTTTAGGGCATCTAATAAGAAATTAACTGCATAATAAGAACAATGACAATTTAAAACAAAATTTCAAAAATACCATTTTTTTTTTTTTTTTTTGCAGGAGATAGAGTTATCTGGGGATTATGGATCTTCAGTCTGCAGGGTGGTAACTCTCCTAGGAAGTTGGTGTATCTAAGCATAGAAACATGCCATTTACTCACCTTTTCTGGGTTCTTTGGCACAGCTACCACATTTCAAGCTGAATGGGGCATATTTTAGGAGATTTGAGGATAAAACTTCCTGTAGTCGTATATAAGCAGGTGGCTAGATGGTTTATTATACGGATGTCATAATGGGTGTTCTTTGTTTTGATATGTTATAGAAAAGGCTTTGAAGATAAACTGCCATCAGCCAAAAGCTAGAAACACTTGATTTTCACATTTATTCTCTCTGATTTTCTTAGTGTTGACAGTGAGTTTACAGTGCTGAACTCACTTTTGCTAGCATATAATTTTCCTGTTCAATATTAAATTTCATTGGGTGAAGGATGGTCAAGTGGAAAAATTCCATTTCTGTTTGTAAAATGTTTTACAATTCAGAAAAAAGAAAGTATTTCAAAAACATTATTTCTTTTGATATTTTAAAAAACCTGGCAAGTTGGAAAAGTCGGGGAGAACACTTCTTTTACATATCAAAAAACCGAAGCTCAATTATGCAGACTCCTGAAGGTAACCTAGTGAGCATGTGAGAAAAACAGGAGAGGAACCACCACCTTGAAGAAATTCTTGATCCTTCCTGTTTCTACTATAACAAACTCCACTAGGAGAGACATCTTATCTAACATTTTTTTAAAATATAGTACATCCAGACCTGATTTTTGACAATTTTGTGTTGACTAAATGAGCAAATGAATCCTCCCCCCACTATTAAAAAAAGTCTGGATAGAATCTACCATTCATTCATATTCGTTACACAGAAAGTGTTTTCTTATTTCTCTCTCTCTCTCATTTCCTCCCTCATTTTCTTCTTCCATTTCTTCCTCCCTCCCTCTTCTTTCCTCCTTCCTTTGTTTCTTTCTCCCTACCCCTTTCATTCTTTCTTATTCTTTTTTTAAAGACTAGATCTCAATTATTTCTGAATGCCCAAATCTTAGCACAGTGTCTTATATAAGAGATACTTAATGTTTATTGAATGAGGAAACCAATCTATTACAGTGTTCACAACCGTTCACACTGGAATATATTGTCTCCTGAGCACATTTAATTTCATATTATCTACATTTTTCTAATAACTTGTTCCTTCTGCGAAGCATGCTTCCATGGATGCTTATGGGATGGCTGGTACTCCAACAGCAACAGGCAAAAGATTATTGAGGAGAACTGTCACTGACATGTCCGACAACTCTGCCTCCTCTTCCAAGTAGGTTTCTGCTGCTTGGATTATCTCTCCTGCAAATCAGTCCGAAGTAGCCTGAAAGGGATTGAACGATCTGCTTATTCTGTGATGATAATACTTGCCAGAGAATTACTCAAAAAAGAACACAGGTAGCGACAAACAGTAGAGATCTTACTTAGGAAAGTAATTATGACTCATCTTATTGGATGACTATTAAGTATTGAGACAATCTTCCTTTTGACGTTTATTTTTCCTCTGAATTCCTAGTGTAACTTACTATCTATACTACACATTTGGCATTTATTTGCTGCTTAAAAACTCATTTAACTTTTTTTTCTCAGTTATAATTTAGTTAGAAGCAGAAATGGTATGCTAGCCAGTGGATGAAATGGAATAGATTGGAAAAATAAAGTGTTTTAGGTCATATATAACATTTAATTCTGTCTTCTCCAATTATCAATTGCTTGAATTTAGGCATGTTATGTTTTTCAAAGTAAGGATAATAGTTCAAACATACAAGTTTGTTGTGAAATTAAACTATTAATTATAAATTTAAAGATGGCCTCAAAACGAAGATGGAATTAACATCTCCAAATATCTTGCTCTTGGGGGTGTGTGTATGTGAATTTCCATGGGAGTGGCAGCTAGTTTGGAATGTGAGGAGGGGAAAGGTGACCCTCAAATGGATGGAATCATAGAACTGGTAGGTAAGTGTCTGATTTTCTATAGTACTTGATCCATATACAAAAGGAAAGCAGCGCTAGTACAATTTCAAGAGAGGTAAAGATGTTTTTTTCCTTATGTCTAGCCAATATTTGAGCAAAATTTTTCTTCCTAAAAAGCCTGTTGATGCCAGAACAACAGGTCAACCCCTGGCAACTCCGATGTTGGTCACTGCAGTGGTGGCGACAGTTGAAGAGGCAAAAGAAACTTTAAAGGTAGCCTGGGAAAGAGGTGGTGACATGGAAAAACAGTATCCAGAATAGAGTACAATAATTTTAGTAGGTCTCAGGTTAACATAATAGCCAGAAGAGTTTCAAATCCACCCACCTATTCATTTAAGAAAATATTTAGCTTCAAGGAACAGAAAAAGATGACCAAGAGTAATTTAAATACTGAATATTTTTTCATATAAGTAGGCAGTCAGGACTTGGTGCAGCTGTTCAAAACGTCACCAGGGAGCTAGGTATTTTCTATCTTTCCACCTAGATATTCTTAGTGGGTGACTTTTTCTCTTATGGTTTCAAGATAACTGCTTAATTTGTAGACCGTGCATTCTGGAAAGGTAAAATGTAGAAAAGCTAAACTCATTCTCCTCCAAAAGACTTACCCCCTGCCTTTTTTTTTTTTAAGTTCAGGAACAAAAGCCCTTTCCAGAGACATTCATTTAAGAGAGCTGTCCAGGGCTGTCATATAACTACCCTTGAGTGAAAATGAAATTAAGTGTTTAGCTTTCCAGGCTCTCTAGGAGAGGACTGAAATTGCGAAACTGGTTAGAAACAAGTGTTGAGTGAGCAGATTACCACTTCTGGCTCACAGCCCAAACATTACTGATCTACATGGAGCAAAATACTTGGTAGGAGTTGGTGTGGGTCAGGTGGGCTTCTCTTCATTGTGCCGGTGTAGAACACAAAATGAAAAAATTTAGTTTCATTGTCACTGGAGCTAGATTACCTGCATAAATTCATCATTTTACTGGTTAATGACTCAGTAGATACTCTATCTACGTGGTTTAAGTCATAAACCTACTGATATAGTACCTGCTACAAAGCAAATGTTCAAAAAGAATCAGCTCTCTTTTTCCCTGTTATTGTGATCCTGATGTCCTAGTCTACTCAGTGTCTTTTTGGTGGCCAAGAATACAAGCACACTAGGATTAGCTCCAGGGAAAGTGAGCTACCCCTTTTTTATCTTTACTCCTTTCCTTTTCCCTCTCCATTTCACAGTGGACCAATTTTATCTACATGTGGGTTTCCAGCCTGGTTTCCGAATGGGTCCCTACTGCACATCTTTTCCTATGACTCAGTTCAAATTCTATCAATAAAATCAAAGTAAAATGTGATCTTTCATCATCACATGTGATTGTGAATGTGTGCTTTTTTAAAAGTGTAAAATGTTATACAAATATCTGTTAGATGTTCTACCTGCCTCCCACTGTCCATTCTCCTTTTTCTCCTAGAAATTACCTCTGTTTCCAGTTGGACATATTGTCAATGAGGTAAAAAGTTTACACACACCATTTTCTCTTGCAATCAAAGCTCAGCTCTGTGACAGAGTTTTAGCTAAAGAGTTTTAGATGAAAGTATTGTGTGTGACTTTCTGGAAAATCTCCTTAAAGAAAAAAGGCAGATCATTCGAACCCTGGAATAAGGATATTGTACCTGGAGTTCTGGCAGTCATTTTGGACTAAGGAAATACGGGCTTTACCTAAAGGTTAAGGGAGAAAGAACTGGCAGGGATGAGAGTTGCTGAGGAACTCAGGGAGCTGCCATTCCAGCTCATACTTATAAAATAAAAGGGGTATTGTTATTTAAGTTCAGCTGGAAATTCTCATTACCAATCAAACTGACAGCCTAATAAGTACTACAGAAATTATAGGATGGTCAGCATCTAAACTCTGAAGCTGAAGGATTTTTCTCTGAGGCAGGAGCAGCTGGTGCTATTACAGTCTGACATTGATAGTGATGAGTGGTGTATAATGACAGTTTAAGACAAGATGCTCCAGCACAGTGAAAAGAAATTCTCTGAATGTGAATCTCTTGGCACAAAATAAAAACTTATAAACTCAACCTTTATAGCTGAGTGAAAAGAAAGTAAAAATCTTGGCCTGTCATTAATCCTAGAGATGAACCATAAACAGGATTCATTGAGTATTGGATACTTTATTTTTAGAAATATTTATCTAGCACTATCACCATAATTTCTGAAGTAACATATAATTAGCAAAGATTGAATTCATATCTTTCATATTCACCAAGGCTTATGTAATTTAAATATGTATTTTGCATAAAACACTTTGACCAAGAAATACTTTTATTTTTATATTCTCTAAAGCTTTACATCTTAAACATAAAAGAAACTTGGATTTTTCTAGGAAAAAAATGAATAAAAGAAATAACATTTTGAAACATAATATTTAAGTATATTTTAAATATGGCAAAACATTATTTTATCTTTAATTGAACTGACATATCCTTCAACTGCTGATTTGAAGGTTTTGCATCTCTTTATCTCTTGGGGCTTTCTTTATATTTATACACACACAAGTTAGTTAAATGTATGTCTAAGGATGTAAGAAAAGGTTCTACCTGTGAAAACACTATTAAGTTATTTTTCATAAGTTTCTTTATTACAGAGCAGCTTGACTAGACTATTTAAGAACATTTCAATGCTTCATTATTTAAAAAAAAAAATTCAAGAGGAAGGAGCCCATGACCGATATCCTTTTTGAGTCTCCTCTTGGGATTTTATCACAATGCTGGCAATAATAACTCCAGACATGCTACTTATTAAAAAGAGATATGAACATTTTATTGCCAATGTTCTAGAGAACTATTAAATATACGTTTTTTCTTTTTTTATCATTCAGGGATTATTCATATTTATGTGTCACAGCTGCCCTATTCTCTTTCAATCAATGCATGCCTATAATTGTTTGATTTAATAAATATTTATTGAGCACTCACAATGAACTAGACAATCTTCTAGGTGATTGCAGTAGAGTAGTGCACAAAATAGAATGATTGCTGCAATGAAATTTACAGAAAAGTGTGACGTTTTGAAAATAGTCATAAATCTACCAGTTTAGGCTATGTAAAATGATTTGATTATTCCTCAGTATTTGAGATCCAATAGTAAGATTTAGTGTTGAATACCTGAATGAATCAAGTGCTCATTTTGTAACTCTTACTATATAGTTAATTACTAAGAAACAAAAAAGGAAACATCTTTATATGGTTTTGGTTGGAATAAAACAATTCTTTGGACATTTTGGGTTGGAAATAAGAAAAATCCAATTCAAACTAAAAGGCAAAAAAGGTTTAGTCAAGGAATCCAACCAACAGAAGAATTCTGTAGTTTGGCCCTTGGCAGGGTTAATATTAAAAATACCAACACAAATGACGCAGAGACTAACCCACTGGTGTGGATGCTGACTCATTAGAGCTGAACCATCAATACTTGGTAAGACTATATTAAAAATTAATTAGCCCGGGCTCCACGAATGACTGGAAGTAGGACCTTAGACACTGGCAGGATTGTTTCTCTTTTCTTTTGTCTTTGTCTTCTTATTTCCCTCCACTGAAGACTGGCTTAATCCCTAAGGCTACTGATAGCTCGAGAAGCTCACATATAAAAATCTATCATTGGACAGAGACTAATTTCTTTAACCTTTTTAAAAAATTAAATTTATCGTGGTGACATTGATTAATAACATTATATGTGTCAAGTGTACAATTCTGTAATACATCATCCGTATATTGCATTGAGTGTTCAACACCCAAAGTCTAGTCTCTCCATCACTGTATATTTGACCCCCTTTACCTTCTTTATCTTTCCTTTACCCCTTCCCCGTCTCGTAACCAACATACAGTTGTCTGTGTCTATGAGTTTGTTTTTGCGTGTCAGTTTGTTGTTTTCTGTTTTAAATCCCACATATAAATGAAATCATGTGGGTCTTTTTCCATCTGACTTATTTTGCTTAGCATGATACTCTCAAGATCCATCCAGGTTGTCACAAATGCAGTATTTCATTCTTTCTCACGGATGATATGTATTCTATTTTACATAAGTACCGCATCTTCTTTTTCTAATCATCCATTAAAAGACACAAGTCGTTTCCATATCTTGGCTATCATAAATAATTCTACAATGAATATAAGGGTACACATATTTTTTATGAATAAATAAATGTTTTCAAGGTAGATACTGAGAAGAGGGATTTCTGGGTCATATGTTTCCCATAGTGGCAGTACCAATTTACTTCTCACTTTCAGTATAAGAGGGTTCTTTTTTCTCTATATTCTCTCCAACACTTCTTATTTCTTGTTTTATTGATAATAACCATTCTAACAGGTGTGAGGTAGTATCTCATTATGGTTTTGATTTGCATTTTCCTTATAGCTGGTGAAGTTGAGCATCTTTTCATATATCTGTTGGCTATTTGTATGTCTTCTTAGGAAAAGTGTCTGTTCAGGTCCTCTGCTTGTTTTTTATTTGGTTTGTTTTTGTTGTTGTTGAGTAGTATGAGTTCAATATCCCTTATCACAGATATTGTTTGCAAATACCTTCTCCCATTCCATTGGTTGCCTTTTCATTTTATTGACGGTTTCTTTTGCTATGCAGAAGCTTTACTTAAATATAAGACCTGAAAGAATAAAATACATACAAGAAAACAGGTAGTGGCTTATGGAACTTGATCTCACAGAGCCTTTTTTTTTTTTTTTAACTTGACTAATGACAAGGGAAGTAAAAGCAAAATTAATGGGACTATGTGAAACTAAAAAAGTCTAATTTTCTTACTATATTTTAGCGAAAATTTTCAGGGTGTGTGTGTGGGGGGGGCGGGGGGAGGAGTTTTGTTGACCAGATGAAGTAATAGGTGTTCATTATAGTAGGTTTGCCATTAAAATTTTGATGTGTTTTCCCCAAATATAAAAACTCTTCACTTTGAAAAAGATATCTAAAATCTAAATATTTACTTTAAGCAATTGTTTATTTTGGCATAGACAAAGCTCATCAAATATCCATTTCCCAGCCTCCCTTGAAGTCATTGGACCATGTAACTAATTTGAACTAGTGAGTTTTATCTAGATGTGTTTGTGTGACTCTGGACTGCTGCGTTGGGAAGCTAAGCACCTTCTCCAGCTCTCTCATCCCCTGCCATGGAAATTCTGGGGTCCATGTGTTGCATATCGTATAGCTTCAGACTAAAGGAGGAGGGCCACCTGTTCTATGTCATTTAGTTGTACAGTGGCAATGAACTTCCGCTTAAGTCCCTGAAATTCTGTTTTTTTTTTTTATTGTAGGACCTAGCGTTAATTACCTTGGGTAATTAATCTGTTTTAAATAGGATTTACTAGAAGGAGTGGAGACTTTGGACTTAAGAAAATATAAATTAAAAACGGAGCTCTATCATTCACTGCAGCATGATCTAAGGCCCGTTCTTTGATTTCTTTGAGCTTCAATTTTCTTATCAGTAAATTGAGGATGATAAGGCTGTTTATCTTATAAGGTTGCTGTAAAATATTAGATAAAACATCTTGCTAGATACCTGCTATAATAGCTTGATTCTATAAATATGGGTAATAGGAGAGGTATAGGAAGAAAGGGCTTTTGGAATAAAATCTGCATTTGAATCTTGCTTCTAGCTTGTCCTAACAAAGTGACAGTTGAGTAAGTTACTCAAACTTTTTAGCCTCAGCCTCTTTATTTATAAAATGTCTAGTATCAAAATGGTACTTATTTTAGATGGCTGTTCTGAGGATTCATGGTGGTTATGTATGATATATATAAAGCACTAGTTGCATTAAATGGTAACAGTGGATATTAGTTCCCTCCTCCGATTATTTGCTCATTACTGTAGTAAAAATTCAGAATGCACTGACTCTTCCCTGGCAGAATTTGTCACATTAAGAAAAAAAAATTAAATATAGACTTTTACTTATTAAATGCATACATTAAAATATAATGTTTGAGAGCACACTTCTAGCTGCTAGATGGGATGCTGCCCCATTCAGGAATTGTTTAATAAAGCCAATGAGATCTTCAAATTAATATATATATGTACATATATATGTATGATGTTAATACCCATTTCTATTAGAAATCTCACTTTATCCATGTTGTTGTATGGGTAAGTAGCCCATTAATTACCTTAACTTGTCATCATAGTCACAAAAAAGTGCTTTTTGAATGAGCCCGAAGCAATGCAAGGAAGGCAGTTTTCTCCGATGGACAAGCAGCTCTTAATGAGTCTCTCATCTTTCTTTTCTCTGTGTCCTTGTTATTTTATATATAGCTTTTTAAATAAGTTATAATACTGCTGCTTTAGTACAAATAAATTAGAAACAAGAATTAGAACTAGAAGGAGCGTTCTACATTATTTTGCCTAATGTAGCTATTTAACAGGTGAGAAACAGAGACCCAGCAACTTAACACTTGCCTCAGAAGAGATGGCGAGACAGCACTGTAGCAACAGCCAGGTCTTCTCTAATCTACTGTTCTCTCCAGAACCACAGTTCCATATATTGGTAGCTATTTTAAATGCTTCTTATGGGTAAACATTCATTGAAGTAATGGCCTTTAAAGGTATTTTAGAGGTCAGACATTTGTCTATTTTTCTTTGGTTCGAAGGGATCCATATCAATTCGTTTTAGAGATCAGTAAAAAATATTATTGAAATAAAAAAAATATTACTGAAAAGCAGACCTCACCCAACACATACATATAATAAGAGGTCAAAAATGATTGCCTATATCTGCCAGGGAGGCTGGAAAAGTTTCTGTTCTAATTTCCAGTCCTATACCTCTACCTTCTTCGTAGATGTTTCTTCAAAGCCCTTTTTTCTTAACAGCTTTTTTGAGGTGCTTTATTAATAGCACCCCAGAGTCAAAATGTCTAAATGAGAATTCTTTCCTTCCTCAAACAACTTCCCTTTGATCTGTCCTGACTTCCTTTTATCTGTCAAGAAGATCTTCATTGCTCTAGCTGCCCCAGCTTGAATCTTGATGCTAGCTTCCATGTCTTTCTCCTTCAGCCATATTTAATCAGCCAATATATTATATTTGTTTTCATCATTCCTGATTCCTATATTATGTTAACTATATTCTCATTGGATTCACTGCCTTCAGTAATATCTTTCTTGCAGATCATCTTCAAATCTTCTTACAAATTGGTATTTCTCCTCTTTAATAATTACACAACTCTTAGTCCCTTCCTGCTGCTTTTAAAAGATCCTCAACTTAAGCATAAAAAATAGCAGTCTTTTAGAATGTGGGCCCAACTCATCTTTCTCATTTTGCCTTTTCCAGTTTTGTTCTTGGACACTGATTTTTACTTCCAAAAACTGCTCTCCTTCGTCCTTGATATTTATGATGCATTCCCAGTTTGGACCTTAGCTCACATTTGTTTTTCAGGAAGATATTCCCTGTCCTTTTCTGTCCTATCCTTGATATTTAGCTTAAATTCTGCCTTTTTGAGGACATGTTCCCTAGTGATTCCCACACATCCTGATTGCTCTTTCCTTTATACTGCTTTGGTATTTTTAATGCAGTTTATATGTGTGACACTTATTTTGGTATTTTTAAATTATCATTCAACAATTAGCCTGTCAATTCCTCAAGGTTAAGATTTTTGTAAAAGTTAGTAGTTCAAACTGAGGGTCTTGTCTTTTTTAAATGCTGCAAAATACATACTGACCTTCAAAAAAATTATAAAACCCCAAATCATAAATTAATTAAACTGAAAGAGTAAGAGGTTCTACATCAACATATAAAAGATTTTAGAAAGCAGGGCATTTGTAAATTGAAGGTACCATTTTATTTCAGCATTTTCTGAGAACCTGTAATTTCATGGCCACTTGGCTTGGTACTAAGGATAGAGAGATAAATTGGTGTAGACCTTAATAGAAAAGAAAAGAATGAGAAAGAAAATGTGAAGCTTCTGAACGTGAAACCTCATTTGTGTGAGAATGAGGTGGGTAGCAAAGTGAGGTCACAGATAGTGCCGGCAGAAGGGAGGGGACATTTTCTGTTCAGAAGGAAGTCAGCCCAGGTTCATGTTGGTTTCAACATGGAGTAAAATGATGCTGTGTGAGGTGTTACATTCATCTTTATCAAGCTCTGAGCTATGCCCGCAGTTGATGGCAGCAAGCCTTGTTTTCCATTGTTCATAACAACAAATGATTTAAAATGAATAAAAATCCCCTAAGTTCTATTATAAGACGATAATTAAGAATAATAAACAAAATTATCATTAGGTTCTACAAGTTTGGAATAGTAGCTATTTCAAAAATCCTACCTTGAGGAATTGACAGGCTAATTGTTGAATAATTGAGATAATTTAAAAATCTCAAAATAAACACCAAACATATACCAAAATTGCAGCCATATTTCAGCATTTTATTGCTAATACAGAAATAGGTAACCTAAACTGCCAAAAACAATCGAGAATGGCAAGCATGGGGGACCAAACGCAGCATATGGGCCAAAGCCATGCATTCCAGGGACTGGCCTCAGTCGCTGTTCTCCTTTTTACTGCTTGAGAGTTAAAGGTCTCCAGCCACTTATGGCAGTGAATCATTTGCTTGCAGCAAAAGAACATCTATTCATTTTATATATTTGTTGGCTTTAAAAGGGCCATGAAAATTGTCCTGTGTAAAATTCTAAGAGTGAATTTATCACATTAATGGAGGCTAATATTTAGAACCAGTAGTGATTAATAAAGCAAATAGTGATAACAATAATAACAATATGCCAATGGTAGAGGTCATAATAAAGCTTTATAATAAAGCTGTTTTATAATAAAGCTTTCATAATACAGACAACCAAATTCACATCATTCTAGGACTCTTCTAATACCTATGAAAGAATTCATATATTTTTAAGTCCTAATCTTATTTCTTCATCTAGAGATTCGTTCTTTTTTCTCTCCTGACTTTCCTTTCTCCTATACTCCTTAATTTAGTTTGATCCAGGATTTCGTAGTTTATTTCTCTGCTCCTCTTTCTAGGTAATTGCTTCAAGTACTAAAGCTTTAGATGTGACTTATTTGCCAATGATGCCCAAATTTATACTTCCAGTTTTGACATTATTACTGACCTCTATAGAGTCATACTTCAAACTGCATTCTAGACATCTCCAGCAGAATTTATAATTTCTTTCATTCAAAACTTCTTTCCCT
>NW_006433378.1:2710721-2758570 GCF_000325575.1 Pteropus alecto | reverse complement strand
CTTTGCCAAATGGCTCAAGCCAGCTAGGAGGTACCCTCAATTCTTCTCTGCTTACCCTTCACAGTGGCTGTCAGCATCCTGAATCTACTCATGTCTCCCTAACTGAAGTGCTATATGTAGTACTAGTCATGCCACCGCCATCTCTCATCTAGATCTTGCTGTAGCCTCTTACAAACTCTTTCTGTTTTCTTCCTGGCCTGGCTACAGTTAATTCTTCTCACAGTTGCCAAAGGAAGTTTTAAAAATGTTCATTAGATCATATCATTGCTTGCTTAGAGTTCTCAAATAGCTTCTGTTTATACTTAAAATACAAACTCTTTAACTGTGGCCCAAAAGTCTTTTTATAATCTGGTCCCTGCCTTCTGCCCTGTCCTTCAACCCCCAATTCTTCCCTAAGCTATGTTCTAGCCACACTGGCCTTTGTGTTCTTGGAATAAGACTAATCATTCCTTAAGGGTTTTTTTGTTGTTGTTTTGTTTTTTATTTTTTTTAAGGCGAGGCAACACTTGATTGACTTCACAGATTGCAAGGATCTTCTCAGTTTATAATCTCTTATTTTTTAACTTTTATGCCTACAGCACCCAGTCTTCCTAGGTTCCTTAAGGTTTTTATGCTTACTATTTCTGCCTAAAATCCTCTGCTTCTCTTCTCCATCTTCTCAGGGCTGGTTTCTTCTAGATATTTAGGGCTCAGCACAAATGCTAACTTATCTAAGCATTTCTTTGACCAGTTCATCTTAAGTGGTCCCATTTCTGCCAGTCACCTTCTTTTTCTTTACTCCATTTAATATTTTATGGGATTTAATATTTGAAACCACCCTGGTTATCAATGCTTTTATTTGCTTATTGCCTTTTCTCATCTAGAACAATTGTTCAAAATCTTTTTTTACATGATAGCACATCTAGGAAATAATTTAGTTGATTCTTGTTATTCATGGTAGTTATATTCTGTAAGATCACCATGAATGCTGAATGAATGAATACTGACCTATTGCTTCTACAGAAAATACAGGCTTAGGTTCTTACAAGCCTCAGGTCACCTCATTCTCATCAATCTATCAGTACATAACCTTGTTGTATGTATTTTTCTATTTGAGATACCTTATTTAATATATATTGTTGATTCATAACATTGAACTCACGGCCAATAGCACTTTAAACCATGCCTGAATGAAGCTCTTCTAATATATCTTTTTTTTTCTCTCTCTGCAAAGCATATTGCAGTTAGGAACATTAGACAACAATTTGACACTGTGCTTAGGGGCCATATTAAACAGCAAATTGACAAAAAGCACAAAAGTGTGAAAGATGTGGCACTAAATAGATCACAGAAAGGACACTTGTTTACAGTATGATCTGAAGTAAGAAAGCAGACTGTCACCTTGTTCAACCTTAGCCTGGAATGTTCATGTCAGGGGAATCAAAATTTTCATTGTTCTGCACATGTCTGTGAATGACCATAAAAAAAACAACAACTGGAAATATTGATTTTGGTGTTACAAATAAACCTTAGTAAGTAGGATAATTTGCAAATACAGAATTATTGAGTAATGAGGATTGACTGTATTTGCATGGCATATGGAGGTAAATAGACTAGTGGCTTGTATGCCTATTAAAGACAAAGTAGAGATGTCCAACACACTCTAGAGTTCAGTGCTCCAACTACCCCTTACCACCCACCCCCAGCCACCCAGAATACTGAGAGGATCAATCATTGGCACAGCTCTAGTGTATTGGTGTATACTCCATCTAGAAAGAAAGATGTTCTCTAGAATGTCACCCTCAGGAGAACTTGCCTGTCTTCTTCACTATTATAACCCTACTGCCTAGGATAAAGCCTGGAGTATAGTATTTGTTGAACAGATGGATTCTCATTCTGTAATGTTAAAATGCAAATAAGAAATAGAAGAATGCATGAACATGAGCATGAAAGCATTTTGTGTATTTCAATTTCAAAAAGATTGAGGCAGTTTACAATAAAATTATTGCCATTATAAGTCAAATCCTTAATACTAAATTAAAAAGTAGCAAAAGGAGAGGCAGCAACAGGGAACTCTGTCTGTCCATCCATCTGTCTGTCTGTCCTTCTGTCTTTCTACCCACCCATCCATCATTCCATTTATATAAGAGACTGGTCAAGATTTAGTATCTCTTACATTATATGTCATTCTCTCAGAACTCAGGACAAAATGTGCTTTTTCTCTCCCTAATTATACTGATTTATTTTGTATAGATTCTTTTATTTTTGTTCTATTAAATTCATGCTTCTATAATATGTTGTTTTATATTGCTTTGAGAAAAGGGAGTGGGCATGCTTAAATGAATGGAAAAAGAAAATAGCTTCTATCTGATCCATGAAAGAGTAATTTAGTACAAAAGACACTACAATTCCTGGTAGCTAGGATAAAGAAGGAAGTACAGTGGATTGCATAGCAGAAGTGAATATTTGATTTACATGGAGAGAAAGTTTTACTGAAATATTTTTCCTGAGTGAAATATGCTCTTAGGCTTTTTAAATATGAAACTATAGTAAGTTATAAAAAATTGAGGGAATAATGCTAACATGTATTGAATTTACTGAGTGCCACATAATTTATGGAGTCACCTTTAATTTCTCTCACCCCTCATTTAATTTTTACACTATATCTGTAAAGTATTACTAGCACTCTCCTGAATGTAGAGATGAAAGGATAAAGGATTCTAGGTAGGTTTTCATTGGCCTTTATTGAATATTGAAAAAAGTAATTTTAAGTCTTAGCTCTGCAAAGACAGTTCTGTGAGAAGCCAGAGTGGCATAGTCAAGGTATATGGCTTACTGGCTTTGTTAAACTGTGGGGTTAAAGCTTTAAAATGATTTTTAGTGTTTTCCAAGGAAAATACTTTTCTATCTGTCCATTCCAGGCAGCAGCAGAAATAGTTTCATTGGTACTAAGCCTGAATTAAAGTGACTAATGGCATTGGAACTTATCTTCATAAGAAGTGAGACCTCGCCATTCAGAATTGGTGTCAACTTGAGTGGGTGATTTTAAAACATCATTCCACTGAAAGAAGATGATTCATGGATACTCTGAAAAGCATTTAGGGATTCTTTTTATCCAGCTTTCTTTTAAAGGCTGTTAAATTTTGCCATCATTGATATGCTGCTGAGCTGATCATGCTGAGGTGTATGTATCCTAGGGTAAAATTGAAATTGAAGTGGACGTGACATGAGAAACTTGGTACTGATGTGTCAGGGAGCCTGCAAAAGAAAGGAATTGTTTTCTGTTATCAGAATGTCAGAGACACAGAGCCTGGCTGATTGAATGGCTTTTCTGAGTAAAATAGAATTCTCTGTGTGTTTAGAATGCCTTCACTTCTTCATTTCCCTTCCTAGGGAATTTCCAGGAGCCAGATATGAAATTCAATGACAGGGATCCTTAGGGGATCTGAAACGAAATAGAATTTGCAGTGGTGATGGGTGTTCACCTTCAGCTTTGCCATGTAGTGGAACCATCATGAAGCACAAAAGAGTATGGACTACGGTGCTTTGTAGTCCTGGGATAGAATCTTAGTTTTGTCAACTTTGGGCAAGTTTACAGAGCCTCAGCCTTTTCATCTATGAAATGGAGACCTAATATCTACCTCTAGGATTGATGTAGGCTCCCGTGAAGCAATGTATCACCAGATTCTGTTACATCTCAAGCATTTGACTAATGAAATTCTACCTCTCTTACTAAAATGTCAATGGATGTGCAGCCTTCCTCTCCAAAGACTTGATATTTTTATATCAGATGGCTATTTTACTATACCTTGAAACACTAGTTCTCAAATGTGGCTACACATTGCAACCATCTGGGTAGTTTTAGTCTGAGGTATGTCTTAAATGTCAGCATTTAAAAAATCTCACCAGATGAGTCTACTATGCAGCTCAGGTTAATAAGCAGAGGTCTGAACGATTATAATAGGAGGTGTCCTGCTCATTATGTAAAATACACTTATTCCTTTTCTATCCCAAAGTTGTGTATTCATGGGGTCATGGTATTTTGCTTTCTCATGCAGAGTCATAACTTCCACCAAAGCCCCTACTCAGTTCATCTCTAGCCAAAGGTCACTGGGTAAAGCAGTTGATCCAGTTTTTATTGCGGGGAACTGATAAGACCCCAAGAGATCTGCTCTACTTCACATGTAGGGCAGGTATTATGTCATAGCAAAGGCAAAACAGAGGATATACAGCCTTCTGAGATATAAAGCCCCCAAACAGATATAACAAAAGGAGATACAGAAGCAAGGCCAGAGATGGGGGGAATAAAGAAATTAACTGAAGTCAAAGAAATGCAGAGTAATCTGTAAGAGATTACCAAGAATAAGTCAAATTGCATATTTGCCTAAGGAAATCATCAAGTAATTATGAAAAGATGTAAGTACATTGCAGTGTGGATTTTATGTATATTAAGTAATAAAATGGCATGTTAAAAAGTACTGATTTCCTCTAAAAACTTTTAAATGTAGTACATTTGTGAAAGAAAAGTTGCTATGACTCATCTACATATTGGCAGGCAGCTGAAATTTTGGGTTCATATAACCAATCGACTCCAGAGGGTGCTTATTACAATGCAGGAGTGCTACTGTACTTTGACTAATAAAGGGAGAGCACACAGGAGTGACAAATGTCTTCTCTCAATGAATTTGTCTCATTGATTGATATTGAAAATTGGGGAGGAAGTGCATGCTGAATAAGACATCTGAATATAACAAGGAGATGACAAGAGGACCTTTCAAGACAAAAGTCATTGAATTAAAGTCGCAGAATTAAAAACAATGCCCAGCTAATTTTCCCAAATATTTTCTTATAACTTTTCTTCTATAACCATTAGAAAGTTTTGGTTAAGAGCAGACTTGGAAATTGAAAGGGCATTGTGAAAACAAAGAGGTATTTTATGGTTTTTATTTAAATGTTCACTTTGGAGCTAGGCTGACTGTATCCGTACTGTCATGTTCATGATGTCATGAGAACTTCACCATCTCCAAAGATTCATGAGCCAGACCACTTTTGTCTTCTTCAAGGTTTTTCTAATACCAAAGGGACATACAAGAGGTTTGGGGACAAAAAATATGTAACACATCATAATAAAAATATTCCACAAATCTTTTTGAAACGTGTGTGAAAAAATATATAGAGAGACAGATACATGCACTGAGAAAGATAGAGATATATGCAAAGAGAGAAATTTTATAAAACCTTCATATACTCCTATCCCAATTAGCCATGGTATTCCCTACTTTATAGATGCAATTAGGATCAGATCCTCAAAGACAAGGCATAAATGAACATTTGGGAATAATTTCTATGGGCCTTTCTTGATGCTAAGAGTGAGGCTAGTTGAAGCCATCATGGAACTAGAAGTTCTTCTATCCCCACTCACTTGTAGAAGCATGGATAATTCCCCCAATATCTCAATAAAACTCATTCCAATTTTTAAGTAATGTGGTTGGAAAGTCATTCTCTTGTTCACTGCAGCATTGTTGTAGCTGCTGAAAATGAGAGACAAACAAAATGACCATAAGTAACAGAATATTTAAACAAATATGGTTTATCCTTCAGTGGAGTAGTTTGTTCAACAGAATGAGTAGATCCATCTTCACATGACAATATGAAAAGCTGTCCAAATAAAAAAGCAAAGTGTAGAACAATAAATATAGAATCATTCATAAGATAGACATTAAAATTTCTAGAGAGGGACACAGATTGTTCACTGCTTATCTCCCACGATGGGAGTCAATGTGGGGCTGAGAGGGGCTCTGTATTTCATTTGACATCTTTTTGATAGTCTGATTATCTTTAAAACCACACATAAATTATTTTTAAATAACAAAATAAGTGAAAAAAGGGAAGTTTTTTTCTTTTAATGTTGAAACAAATAATCACTCTATGGATTCAGGTTGTAACAAGACTCTAAGGAGGTTTAATTCATAAATATAAAACTTAAATTTGCTTAGAAGTAACATATACAAGAGCAGAAATTGTAATTTTGATCCACCAAGAGTTAAATACTGTATTTTAATCCTAATAGATTTTAGTAAATACTATTTTAGCTTGTTAAAATTGCTCTTGGTCCAGCGAGCACAATTTCTTCCAATATTTGCCCAGTGGTATGAAATTGAAAGAATTTGTCCAACTTGACCCATGGTGACAATCCTGAGTATTTGCACATGAGAAATAAGGTGGGTTTCAAGTGTACACTTATTAATACCGAATTTATTTTTGTGTCTTTTGGCAAGTCTCTGATTACAGTATTCATAGAACTCTGTCATGAATGTAAAAGGCAATGTCAATTGACGTGCATTCCGACAAGCTATTTGCAACCCTCCAATCTTGAAGTCAGACTCAATTGCATAATTACTCTAAAGATAAGTTTGCTTTTAAAATGCTCTAATCAGTCAATCAATAAACTGAAAACTACCTCTGATTTTTATACAGAGCAAAAAGAGGAGCTTGTTAAATGACTAATGTACACCCATAAGGTGGAAGGCAGGATATGTCTGTTTCAGAACATTTGACCTCTTTTTTCAGATAGGTACCAGGGGCAACAGCTGTTTGTTATGGCACGATGCCATTGGCAAGCAATCTTTCCAGGTTAATTTTTGGACGATGTGCAGCTCTTCAGGAATTTGACAGTGCTTCGTTATGAGAGCTTCAAGAAGGCAGATGTTCCCCTGAAGGAATCAGACAAATGCAATAATAACTTAGTTGTAGATGGACAAAAGCTCAAAACTCCTCTTCACATGGAATTGCTAGATGAGCTAAAATGTTAGCAGTTCAGTTTCTCGAGTCTGATATTGTTAACCAATTTTTTGATGGACATAGGAAGGAATAATGATAGTGTTAGTAATCTTTATGTTAATTACAACATCAGAACATCTCCACCTTAAAAATTGCCCCCCTGAGGGACATTCTGGAGATAACACATTGAAAAGGAGAGAGAGATGAAAAATAAAATATACAGCACTAGTTTAAGTACACTTTTGAGAATATACAGGATTTCTGTAGTAATAGACTTTAACTGTATTCCCACTCAGTAATATTATTATTACCATCAGCTGTTTGCCAGTAGCTGCAGGCATAATTTTCTTTTTTTACTGCTCACTGGACTCAAGCCTACTCAATGTAATGTAGTTGGCCGTGCCATCTCTCACTTTCTTAAAATACAGGGCTTTCCAATTTCCAAGAATGTTTATGGTATCAGAGTAATTTGAAACAGGTGTTTAAGCCTCACGCCTATGCTGTGCAACAGAAGGTTTATATATTTTTCATTATATATTGAGACAGACCATGGCACTTGGAATGACCATCTGTCACCAGATGCATGCTGTGTGCTGAATGTAAGAGAAATAGGATTTTTTCACTGCAAATTCCTTTGGAAGTGATGGGACACATTCTCCACCTTCTGAATCCTCACTCGTTTTACACAAAACCTAAAGAAGTAATTTTGTTTATTTTCTCACAGAATGTTAACAATGAGAGATTACTAGAGTACTGTATAGCTGGGGTCCCTAACCACCCCCCGACCACGGACCAGTACCATCACTGGCCAGTTAGGAACTGGCTGCACAGCAGGATGTGAGTGGTGGGCAACCAAACAGAAACTTCATCTGTATTTGCAGCTGCTCCCCAGCACTAGCATCACTGCCTCAGCTCCACCTCAGATCATCAGGCATTAGATTCTCATTGGAGCACCAGTCCCTGGTGCCAAAAAAAGGTTGGGGACCATTGCTATATAGTGTTTCTGTCTGGTTTGGTTTAAAAAATCATAAGCCCCAAATTCGAGAGAGCATTTAGCTCATGGACTTTCCCCAGAGGAGTACTATTTTAGCCTATATAGTCCTTCTTTGTTTCACAGCACTACAGTCTGGGTCTTAAGTACTAGTTCTCTTTGCAAGAATCTGGGCTCTGGAATCATAGTTGCCAAGTCAGGTGCTCAGAGAGAAAAGAGAGATTTATGAATTAGTGAATCTGGCAGAATAGCAATTGTGGCAACCTAGAGAGAGCATTGCCCGTCAGGAGGGAGCTGTGAATAGATCTGCTGACAACCATAGTGCAGAAACGCAGGCCCATCACCTTCAGATTTATCTGTCATTCAGAATAAACCAGAAATCTGGATTTTTACATGCTAACTCCTAATGTTTAAATATTGGCATTGCATTAAAAAATATAGACAGTGTAGGCCAAACAAATATATATCCAGTCTGAAATCTTCCAGTTTTGAACTTATTGCTTAGACTAAATATCCCCTGATTCAAATAGCTCTTCTTTCAAAGTTAGTAAGATATTCTACCTTGGGTCATACCCACGTGATTATGGCAAAACTTTTCCAAGTAGATATTACCTTATCAATACTTTGATAATGATGGTGGTGATGCCGATAATGTTTATCTTCCTCTTGTTGCCTGGCAGGTAGACTCTGAGGTCATGTTCACATTTATTCTCTCATAGACTTCCACACTGGACTTAGCATAACTAGGCCTTGGAATGAAAATAAACAATATAGTCTGCAGGTAATCCTGGAACTACAGGGTGGGGACATTGCTCAGGAGTTTGGGATATTGCAAAAACAATTATTTAAAAATGACCAGTTAAAATTCATTTTCTACACTAAATATTTATTAAGTGCCCGTTATGTGTAAGGCACTGTTCCGTTTATTCAACAAACATTTCCTGAGTGCCTACTATGTACCAAGCATGGCTCTGGTCTAACAGTGAGAAATAAAATTAGATGACCATCTTTCTCCTTCTAATGGGGCTGTGGGTGACAAAGTGTTGGCAAAATAAGTAAATTCTATTGTATGTTATGAGATAATCTGGGCTATGGAGAAAATAAAGCAGAGAAGGATCTAGAGAGGATAGGAGAGGGATGGACGACGTTAGATGTATAAGGTAATGCCACATTTGAGCTTGACTGACTAGGTTGTGGCATTGCCATTGCTGAGATAGGAAAAGAAAGAAGAATAAGTAGGTTTGGAGATGAAGATCAAGAACTCAGTTTTGGATGTTATGTGTTGGATACCTATTAGACATTCAGTGGAGGTGTCAAGTAGGCAGTTGGCTTTCAAGGGAAATGTCCAAGCCAGAGCTATAAATTTGGGAGCGACCAGATTGTATTTAAAACCGTGAGTGAAGGGAAATGAACGTAGACAGAAAGGAGAGAAATTCCAAGGGTTGAGTCCTGTGTTTTTACAAAATATTTTTACAAAGTATTTACAATGGCTTAGCAGTCAGTAGATAAAAAAGAACAAGCAAACAAGACTGAGAAAGAAGGAAGAGTTGATGTAGGAAGGAAAACAGGAAACTTTGAATCCTGTGAAAAATCACCTTGAGGGCACATTATAAAATATAGACTTTGACATTCCACTTCAAAAACACACTCTGTGTGGGGCCCAGCAACAGGTCGATTCTGATTTCAGATGTTCATCAGCCTTACTTTATCAGACATCGAATAGGTGAATGATTTTGGGAGATACGTATTGGGAGACAGCTCAGTCTATAGGCAGCAGTTGAGTAATTGCACATGCCAAAGGAGAGCACACAACTAAGAGTCATGGAGATTGTGCTGCAGCATTTGTCTGCCAAATCAATATAAAACCAATCCTAAATCAATAGAGTGCTAATCAAACTGTGTACTAGCTAGACAATCTGCTCAAACTGGTTTATACATCTATTGAGTTGTATGAAGGAGACACAGCCTTTTTCATCCATACTGTCCAGGTCTTAGCACAGTTTCTGACACTTTGCAGACTCGAGGTCAGCATTTGCCAAGTGCATGAAGGTGGACCCAGCCAAATAGAAGTGGACAGGTGATGCATTTATGGGGATAATTCATTCTCAAATACTTCAGTGCTGACATTTTACATATATTACATAATTTTTTTTTCTTTCTTTCTTTCTTTTTTTTTTGTATGATGACTAGATATGGCTAAACTATCTATCCTGGAAGAACACTGCAATTTAATTTTTAGCTAGGATTTTTAAAGTTATCAATAACTCTTTACAAAGATGGTTAGTTATTGAGGCAATGTTAATCCAACAGCAAATTCTTGATAGCTCTTTTATTATAGCTGGCTTCTCTAGCCACTTCAGTGTCACCTTGGGCTATGAGTCTGCTAAGCCTGCTGCAGGGGAAACTTTATAGAAGAGCAAACATTGTTAATGAGCTTGATGTTCATCTGGTCAACAGGAAACCATGTCCTCAGTTGTCCCTCCCACTCTGTCTCAGATTGGATAATTTATAATTCTAAGATTGAAGCATTTTTTTCCCCTCAGCTTCAGGTCTTATACATGATTTGTAGTTCTGAGCCTTTTGTGGAATAGCGACAATTTTAACTTTACTCTTTAGAGAATATAATTTAGTGCATAGAACAACTCAGTGTTCTATTTCCCAACAGAGCTATTCCCCACTTCTTGTAGGGGTAAAGGGCGTTCTCTCTGGCTTTCTTCCCTTCTTCTCAGAAGCTTCCTTCTCTTCAGAAAGTTTCTCTTTATAGATTTAACAGATAAGTATCCTAATTATTCAATGAAGAATTTTGTTGAATACATTAGGTTCTATATCCTGAGTGCTTATATGTTTCTATATAATGGTGTGTTGTCTTGACTATAATCTTAATTTTGTCCTCCTACCTAACATAGGTCCTTTATAACCACATTTTTGTTTTCTGCTTCCTTGAAATTACAACATTTTTATAAAGAGGCAATAGTTATTATAAGCAGAAATTATTTAGTATGAACTGATGACTCATGAAAATTAGTTCTCAAACTAGTGAAGACTAGTATCTGGCTCATTGTTCCAACATCTTTGAGGGGCAATCTCTTGTTACAAGTTAGAACAATACAATGATAAATGAAAACTAAATAACTGTAAAGTAAACTTATCATTTTAGGAGTTACAGGATAAAGCACGCGAAGGTGGTACTGGCAAATTACTTAAATCAAAACAAAGCTATTGATAGGCAAGGATGTGGAAGTGAAACCAGATGACAATAAGATAAAAACTGACAAGTGTGAGAACAAGATAATTATTTTAAAAGACAATGATTTGACTTTGAAAAGATAATTAAAAGGCCCTTGGGAAAATTAATGAAGCCCTTGATGATATCTGTGGAACTGATGTTATTTATGATTATTCTATGAAAATTAAAGGTGAAGCCCTATGGTGCTACCAACTTTTAAAAAAATCAGCTCTGTCCCCCTTTCGGTACATTTTTAGTCATTTAAAAATCCAAGCTAGTTTAAATTATAATTTTTTAAAATGCAAGATAAAAATGAAGTACTTTTGGCTTCATTTGTTCAATATAAAGTCTGCATTAAACATTTAAAAATAGTTATGCAGTTTCGATTTTTCATTTTCTATGAATTCATTTTAAGGGGTCTTTCTCAGTTCTAATTATCCTTAGGAAATAAAGACTGCCTGTATATGTGACCCTTTCTTCACTGTTTTGCTGCTTATCAGGGTATATTGCCCTTTTTTCCTCCCTTTGGTGACACTCTACAATTAAAAGAGTTGATTAGCTTTTGTTGTGTTGTTTTCATGATCGCAGAAACTAGAAAGGTAAATCCCAAGAAGCTAGAAATGTATGGAAGCCCATTAGACTAATTAATCTCATTTTTAAAACTTGGATTAGAAGATACACATTTTTATTTTTTTTCCTGTCCCAGTGCAGGGTTGTTTATGAAATGTTTTCTTATTCACTCACTTTTATTTTTATTGTTAAGCTCACCCTTTAATTTATGTTGACTTTAGCTGCCACCTTTCTCTAGTTTTTACATTCAAGTTTCCAGTTTGAGGTATATAATGTTCATTAATTAAATCAGCAAAAAATTCCCAAGTGAGAAACATTGTGCTAGATATTGGATAGAGGTGACACATGAACAGGGAATCAGCAAATGGCGTACACCTTAAGAATGATGTATTCATATATTACTATGAGAATTCAGTTGAAGGAGAGATTTATTTCCATAAATAATGTGCAATGAAGAAGGTAATGATGAAAGTAAAGCTTTATAAAGGAGATGGTTGTATTGGACATTGAAGGATTAGTGGAATCTCACCAAGCAAAATAGAATCTTAAAGGTGGATGAATCGAAGGGATGAATAGAAGACTTGAGGTAGAAAATCTTGTTAAATTCACTCAATGGATATAGTTCTGTCAGCTCATAGGGTAGAGAATGAAGATCAAGGTGAGATGACTCTGGAAAGAAAGGTTGGAAACTGGTAGTGAGGTACTTGAAATACCTTGGACATTATTTAGTGGGCCGTTGAAAGCCAATATACTTTGGAATGATCCATGCAATTATTCTTGGTGCTGCTTCATTTACCTGACATGTCCTTATAATTCCATCTTGCACAGAGCATCTCAGAAATATAAATATCCTTTAATAATGATTGAGAAAGAAATGAAAAGAAAAGATAGAGGTGTTTCAAGCTTGTGCAGGAATTTACATCTAGCTTTGTTACCAATTTGGTTATTTGGTTTATATAGAATGGACATTTAGTTGGACCAAGAAGATAAACTTGACAAGAATAAATGGGTACTTTTGTATTTAGTCCATAAAAGTCAGTTGTGCAGTGTGGAATAGGTTTCACAGTAGACCATAGTGAGGGTGAATTTATTTGACCATAAGCTAGATAAGGAGTAATGTGACTGCTAAAGACAACAAAGATATACAATTTAACTTGCAGCAAAGATGGGGCATTAACTGAAGTGAGTAGTGTATTTGTAAATTATCTGATGAAAATAAACCTCAAAATTCATTTAAAAGACATCGTTTACACATACAATTTTGGTAATATGGTAAGAGTATAGAACTTCTGAATGCCCAATTTATAGTGAACTGATCTGTTTGATTTAGTTATTCCTGCTCAAGAAAAGAAGTATGTGGATCATGAAAAAAAAAAAAAAAAGCAGCACCAGCTTTTACATGTGAAAAGTCCTAAGCATCGATTCTGACCGATCTTAGGTGTGTTATTTTAAGTAAGACAACCCTGAGCCTGTTTCCTCAAGGGATGCCCTACATTTAAATGAGTTGATTAGCTTTTGTTGTGTTGTTGTTAATGAACACAGAAACTAGAAATATAATTCTTAATGAGGTAAAAATGGTTATGGAAGCCTATTTGTAAAATATCTTTCCTATTTCCCTCAGAGGATTGTTGGGAGAATCCAGAGCTCATGAAAATGTTTTACATACTGTGATGCTCAAAAACGTACAAAGTTTTCTGATTAATAAGAGGCCACTTGTGACTCTCCTTCTGCCTCTATCTTAGCTTTGGGCAGCCAGGAAGAGCCCTTGAGGTCAGGTTGCTGAATACTTAGTTGCTTTTTGTGTCTCTCCCCTCCCTATCAATGTTGGTTGCAAATAAATATGTAGTGTTTCTCAAAATAGGTTTCAGATTACCTACATAAGGAATATCCAGAATGGTTGTAAAGAATGCAGATCCTTTCAGATTTGCTGAATCAGAATTTCTGGAGGTGGGACCCAGCAGTCTGTATTTTCAACAAATGGTAAACTATCCATTGGACCTCAATTTTGTCCCCACCCCAGGAAACTTTGGCAATGTTTGCAAACATGTTTGGTTGTCATAACTAGGGTAGAGGTGGAGGAGGGTGCTACTGGTATGTGGACAGAGGCCAGGGATGTTGCTAAATATCCCACAATGCACAGGACAGCCCTCCATGACAAAGAATTATCCAACCCAACATGTCAGTAGTGTTGAGGCTGAGAAATCCTGTTATACACATAACATTTTACAATCTGTTTAGCAGGTACTATCTTTGGCATTTACTCACGGTTATTTCTTTTTTCGTTCATTCATCATTTGTTTTTTCATATATTCATTTTAAAAACTCTTTTTAAATGGCCTTTACCAAAAAAAGGTAGAAGATGTAGAACTTTAAATATAAGCTGAGACTGGGATTAATTACTTTGGATTTAATTCTAGACTTTTTTAAAAAACAGGTTTTTAAAATTAAAATTAATTCTTCCACTGAAACAATAATAACTAAGATGAGATTCCCAGCTAATTAGTTTTTTTTTTCTACATACTGACAAAAACTTTCTTACTTTCTAATAATGGCTGAGAGGGGAATATGACTTTATGAAGAGTCAAATTTATGAAATATTTTTAAAAATAAAGCTTTGTTAGTTTCAACCATATTGTTGATGGGATTCGAGATGGGAGAGATGGGATATATATATATTTTGAGAACTTGTTTTTACACCAAGATAATAAGCATTTGTTATTAGCAGTTCATCTGAATGCAAACATTGCTGCTAAAATGGTGATTGAAACAATGGTTAACCTTCACTCTTCAGTAGAAGAAACATTTTCTTCCTTTGCACTATTGATTTGCTAACAAATCTGTTTTATATTATGATGGTATAAAGGTAAAATCTGCCCAGTATTTCTAAGGTATCATAAATATTTAGTCCTTACGAATGAAACACAACACCTATAATTATTCACTTTGCTTTCATTAAGCAAAAAAAAAAAAAAAGTATAATATAACAATCACCCTTATTACATATTTAAACCTGAATTCAAATTTAACTTCATAAGGTGCCTCCAACAGATGTTCTCTCTCATAATGATTTCTGTGGTGACTTTTGGTTCTGAAATGCCTTGAATCGCTAATGAAATTTTTTTAAAGTAATAAGACAGAAGGGAAGCACTAAAATGTACTTGGAGATAGAAATTGAAATCATTTTGGCTAAATGTATCAGGTTAGAAGTTGCCCTAGTTACTGATTGCTGCTATTAGATATTCCCCTTGTGCAAAGAAAGCTAGTTATTGATTTTTAAATTTGAGTTTCTTCTAAATAATTGATTGCTTTTATTGTAGATCCTTATCTCAGTTTATGAAAATCCAGTGTAATAGGAATCATCTGCTTTCCTAATGCCCACCTAATGTTTTGCTTAATTTACTTACCTCTGCTAAGCTAGAAACTATTAGGATATACTATTCATGGAACACATAAAATTAATGTGTCCCATTGTGTGTTGATGCAGCAACAATATATTTCGGCTACTGTTAATGGTGGCTTGATTTACCTTAAACGATCTGTTTCAATGTTTTAGTTCCTGGCATCTTGATTCTATGTTTACATTCATATGTATTTACTTATGACACTACACAGAGAAACAAATGCATAGGTCACTGACGAAAGAGTAAATAGTGGTCAATGTTCAGCAGCATGGAAGAAATAAACACTTTCATTGGACTCCTAATTGTCATTTCACTGAGCAATTAAAGAATTATTCTATGCATTAATTGTGAGAGTTTGCAATTTGATGGACTTTGGACCATTGCTAGGTGTATTGACATGACACCCTCCTTTAAAATACACAGACTTCATTATGGCTCATAATCATTATTATCACTAAAATTTCAACACACTGAACAACATTTTCACATTAGGTGCATGTTTAAAGCAGTCACCTTTGGAACCTGCTTTGACCAAGTAGAATCAGATTTTTTTTTTTTTTAACTTTGCTTTGACGTGGTTTTCCATGATTGCAGCAGATTTATATTCTTTTGAAGACATGTCAGAAGGGCATGTTTTCATTTCTGGAGGATAAATTTGAGTTTCGAAAATAATCAGGAAAAAAACCTGAGTGATGCATTTTAAAAATGGGCGGAGGAGGATCTAATAAATGCTATTTGTGTTAAAAAAAAATAAAAGGATATGACTGACTTTGTTATTTGGCTTCTAAGTCGGTTCAAAATTGGTTTCCAAACCTATTCAAATTTGGCCTTCTTTTGTAATTAATGTAGAATTTTTTGCCATTAGTGCTCTAAAAGATATCAGTATTTTAAGAACGGATATTCTGATGTTTTATCAGAATTATCACACATTGTTTTATAGTCAGCATTAGTTTTCACAACACGACATTAGAGAGATACTTTACAAAGATATTTGTAGTTATCAATTCTACTTTTGGTAAGTTTATTTATTTTTAAAATGGTTATTTTGTCTGTGGACAGTAGATTAATCAGAAGAGTTCTAGATGACAGTGAATTATTTTATGACAATTCAAATATTTAAACAGCACATGTGTAATTGTGTACTTGGCAGATATGTTTCTTATTTGTGGAAGTGTTTAACATCAGTCAGTCAGTGCTAGTCACCATCAGTTTGAAGTGTGCTATTTTTTTCTTCATTTTTCTTAAAGGGGTGTATGTATGTATTTATTCAACCACATACTCGGGTTATTAAATCTCAGGAGCAAAAATATTATTTGAAGAGTTCTTATAAAAGTTTGTTTTCATATACTTTTCTATTAAGCAGGAATTTGTTTTGTGCCTGCTGTGTGCCATTTAGTGTACTAGGTGGTGCATGAGAGTAAAAATGATCAAGATGCATTGGATGCATTGGAGAAACTTCCATTAAATTTGGGAAATAAGACTAAGACATGATTGATTAAACTATGGTGTCAGTAAGTGTCATCTCCCTTATACATATATTACTATGGGTACTGGAGAAGGAACAGAGTACATCTGATTATAAATATTGAGAAAGGGTTCAGATTGGCCTTGATAAATAGACTACATTTTACTGAGCTATACAAATCTAGGGAGCATATAAGTGAATAGGTAGAGTTGGGAGAATAAGTGAATAGGTAGAGTTGAGAGAACATATGATGTATTTGAGTAAGTCAGTGAGATGACAGTTTAAGACACTGAAGATACTGTAAAGCTTATGACTGATAAGATTGTTTGGGCCAGTATTATGCAGGACCTTGCACATCAAGCACAGAATAATTAGGTATTATGGAAAACAAAATTTTTGATGGCATTTCAGTTGTGCTTGGAAGAGATAAATCTCATAATAAGTCTCTCACTGGAACAAGAAGAGACAAAATGCAAAGAGATCAGAAGGGAGTTCAGAGTTAATGTAGTTCTGTACGAGGATGGTGGTTATCACAATTAAGTTTCAAAGCTGAACTGATCAGTGTCAAACAACATAAAGGACAATAAGGAGCAAATACATAGATTTAGAGAAAACAATGGATAGAAGTATCTTGATCTGACATTTTCATCAGTGTTGAGACTAGGCATGCATATTGAGTACTTATAGAAAAGACCTGAGAAGGTCTTTTGGTTTATAGGCCAGTATGTAAGATTCTTAGAAGAATCTTAGCCTAATAATAAGTAAAAAGCTGAATTGGCTCAAAATCAACCATTCTTTTTAGATACATCAGGGAAGTGAGGTTGCAGGGCATACCATTGCCCCTAAAATTAGACAGGTAGATACAGAGAGTCACAATTTACTAGAGCAAAACCTCAAACTTTCACAGGAAACAATGCCACTGGGGTAGGAAAACCTAAATGGGAATTGATAGATTGCTGGAGGCTCAGATTGAACAAGTCTGAGAGTTAAAAACCCTAGGAGGATCCAGTCATAGGGGAATCACTACACTTTTGGGAGTTTTACTATAAGAATCTCTATCAGGTTCTTATAGTGAATATTGGAGGAAAATTCTCTCATGCTGCTAGTATGCAGAGAGAAAAGAACATTCTAAAATACAGAAGAACATTCTGTTCTTAATAAGGCCTGCCCTCAAGAGAAACTATTTTACCAGAGCCTAACCTACCTTGAGGAAGTGGATTAAAAAGATGGCATTGGATTAAAACTCAACTCCAGCCCCCTCCAGCCATGCTGTCCAACCTCAGTGGTGGTGAGGTGGTGGGGGATGAGAAGATCTAGTGAAGTTCACAGCCTAGGAACACAGACTCACCAAAAGACTGAGACCTAATTATAGAATTATAAAATAATTCCTCTATCCTAATACCTTACCACTACCTTATTGAAAGCCTGTTTATAGCTCTTCTTTTTACCCTATACATCATGTCCACCTTTAAACAACAATAACAACAACAAAAATGCACTGCATACTAAAATGTAAAATATACAATCCGAAGCGACTAAACTAACATCAGATATGGCAGGAATGTTGGAACAAACCAGGAATTAACAACAAGACCATGATTAATTTGCTAAAAATTTTAAAGAAAAAAAAAAGGAGACAATGTAAAAACAGATGGCTAATGTAAGCATAAAGATGATGAAAATTATAAGAGTCAAAGAAATGTGAGAGATAAACACAAACAGAAATGGAGAATGCCTCTGATGGGCTTATTAGTAGAGTGGATACAGCTGAGGAAGAAATCTCTGAGCTTGAGGACATGGCAATAGAAACTCTCCAAACTGAGAAGTACAGAGAAAAAAAAAAGAACAAAATATTCAAGAACTGTGGGACAATTGCAAAAGTTATAACAATAGGCTTAATGTGAATACTAGGAGAAGAAAGATATAAAGGAGCAGAAGCAACATTTAAAACAATAATGATTGAGAATTTTCCCCAAATTAATGTCAGATACCAAAACTGAGATCCAAGAAGCTTAGAGAATTTTGAGGAGAAAAAACAAACAAACAAACAAAAAACAAACAAACAAACAAAAAAAACGCCAAAAAAACAGAACAAAAAACCCTACAACTAAGCATATCCTATTTAAACTTCAGAATATCAAAGATGAAAAATCTTTAAATGGTCATGGGGAAAAAAAAAATACCCTATCTTTAGAAGACAAAAGAATTATGCTTTATTTCTCCTCAGAAACCTTGAAAGCAAGAAGATAATGGAGTGAAATATTTAGTGTTGAGAGAAGAAATCCACCAACCTAGAATTTGGTGTCCTACAAAACTGTCCTTCAGAAATAAAGGTGAAACGAAAACTTTTTCACACAAACAAAACTGAGGGAATTTGTTGCCAATAGACCTGCCCTATGAGAAATATTAAAAGATCTTCAGAGGAAAAAAAATGATATAGATCATAAACTTGGATGTGCACGAAGAAAGGAAGAACACCGAAGAATAAATAGACAAAAGTGTATATGTCTACATATAAAAAGCAAGGTTGTAGGATATAAGATTAATACACAAAAGTCAAGTGCTTTCCTATATAAAGCAATGATCCAGTGGAATTTGAAATTAAAAACACATTATTTACATTACTACCCTCAAAATAAAATACTTAGATATAAATTGCTAATAAAGTACATATAACTTCTATATGAGTAAAGCTCTAATGAAAGATATCAAAAAGGAACTAAAGAAATGGAGATATATTCCATGTTTATGAATGTGAAGACTCAATATCATCATGATATCAGTTCTTCCCAATTTAATCTATAGACTTAATGACATCCCAATCAAAATACCAGCAAGTTATTTTGTGGATCTCAACAAGTGGATTCCAAAGTTTATATGGAGAAGCAAAAGACCCAGAATAGCCAACACAATATTGAAGAACAAAGTTGGATGACTGACATTACCTGATTTCAGGACTTATTCTGAAGCTATACTAATCAAGACAGTGTTATATCAGTGAAAATGGAAAAATAATTCAGTGGGACAGAATAGAGAGCCCAGAAATAGACCTATATAAATAGTCAACTGGTCTTTGGCAAAGAAGCAAAGCCAATAAATGGAACAAAGGTAAGTAAAAGGGGTGGAACAACTGAACATGCACATGCAAAAAAAGACATCTAAACCTGACACGCTTCGCAAAAATTAACTCAAAATGGATCATAGTCCTAAGTACAAAATGGAAAACTATAACTCCTAGAAGATACATAGGAGAAAATCTAGATGACCTTGGATATGGAGATGACTATGATATAATACCAAAGGCACAATCCATGAAATTATTGATAACCAGGACTTCATTAAAATTAAAATCTTCTGCTCTATGAAAGAAAATGTCAAAATAAATGAGGAGACAAGCCACATACTTGGAAAAAATATTTGCAAAAGACACATTTATAAAGGATATTATCCAAATATATACAAAAAACTCTTAAAACTCTTAAACAGTAAGAAAACCTACAACCTGATTAAAATATGGGCAAAAGACATGAACAAACATCTCACCAAAGAAGATACACAGAGGTCAAATAAACATATGAAAAGATGCCCCATATAATTTTTCTTTAGAGAAATGCAAATTAAAATGGCACCTATTAGAATGGCTAAA
The DNA here is from genome assembly GCF_000325575.1 of Pteropus alecto. NCBI lineage: Eukaryota > Metazoa > Chordata > Mammalia > Chiroptera > Pteropodidae > Pteropus > Pteropus alecto. The sequence goes on along the minus strand of NW_006433378.1, from coordinate 2,738,512 downwards.
ATCCCCCAAACAACACCAAATGCTAAAAGGGATGGAAAGCAAAAGGAACTCTTACTCATTGTTGATGGGAATGCAAAATAGTACAGCTACTTTGGAAGACAGTTTTCCAATTTCTTATAAAACTAAACATAGTCTTACCATACAATCCAGCAATTCTACTCCTTGATATTTACCCAAATGAATTAAAAACATTTCCACACAAAAACCTGCATAGCAGCTTTATTTTTAAATACCATAACATGGCAGCAATAAGATGTCCTTCAGTACGTGAATAGGTAAACTACGGTACGTCCAGACAATAGAATATTATTCAGTGCTAAAAAGAAATGAGCTATCAAGGCATGAAAATATATGGAGGAACCTTAAATGTGTATTGTGAACTGAAAGAAACCAGTCTGAAAAGGCTACATACTACACACTGTCAGCTATGCAAACAGTAAAAAAGATTAGTGGTTGCCAGGGGTTAGCAGAAAGGGAGAGATGAATAGCTGGAGCACAGGGGATTTTCAGGGCATTGAAACTATTCTAGTTGATACTATAATGGTAAGTGGATGGGTGGGTGGGTGGATGAATGGATGATGGATGGATTATTGATAGATAAATCGATAGATAGATATAGATCATTATACATTTGTTAACATCTGCAGAATGTACAACACCAAGAGCGAACTGTAATGAAAACTATGGACTCTGGATCGTAATACTATGTCTGTGTATGTTCATAGATTGTAACAAATGTACCATTGTGGTAAGGGATATTGGTAGTGTTAGAGGTTATAGATATGTAGTGGTACGGATATATGGGAACTCTATGTATTTTTAGCTCAGTTTTTCTGTAAACCTAAAATTTCTCTTAAAACTCTATCAATTAAAAGAAGAGATGGCATGGGAAATGTGTGATTTCCTGAATAGATGTGCAGCTTTGCAGTTTCAATTTTTTTTTTCATTTCTAAATGGGACAGATATCTTGAGCACCTGAGACTTTCCTAGGAGTCATCACAGAAAGAAGATGGGCTGAGTCCAGTTGATGTTTTTGGCTAAGAATTCACTGTATGAAGAATCAAACCTGGAGCCTGGGTTTCTTTCTTTTTCTTCTATTTCTGTTAAAGTTGGAAGGAGGAAAAGCCTGATGGAAATTTTTTGACAGCTTATGCTATCAATGGTGACTAAGCATATTTTATTTGTGAGAAGGAGGAAAAAAGATTATAGATTGTGCTGGCCTTCAAAGCTTTATAGTTTTCTTTCCTCAAATAGCTGGTTTTACTGTTTTTGAATAAATTAACTATGAAATGAGATGTTTTGTGAGACTTTTCCTACTGCCCAGGAAATTTAACTAAAACTCAAATTAGAGAAGAAAGTCTTTTGCACTATAAGTTCTGGAGGAAGTAACCAATGATATACATTGGGCCCCAAAAAGGTAAATTCTCTTTTTATTCTCTGGCTGAATAAATATTGAGCTAAAATATGTGTTGACTAAACCTGGTACTGCTCCCTAATTTTGTGAGAAATCTTCACATGGGCCCCCTGAAGTTGGAAGACATTTTCGAACTTAAAGACTAGTTCCTTCATATAAATTTATGAAGGCAGGGAGATTAAAGAGATTTTCCAGCAGGACTTAAAAGTGCTGTAGCATAACATGCCAGGAGTTGGGGGCAACCTCATCCCTTCCTACTTCTCCACGACCCTCAGAGCTATGGAAGAAAATCTCTAAGTGGCCAGGGCTCCCCTGTGGGGGAGTATGGAGTTTAATGGACAGGACTTCCCAAAACATGTTTGGGCTTCCCAAACATGTGCCAGAGAAAGCATTTTGGGTACAGTCCACTGACAGGAGGCCAAAAGAGGCACAGCCATCCATCTCTGGGAAACCTTCAGCAATAGAGAGGGCTGTAGGGAAGCCGAACATGGCCTTAAGAAAGGCATGCACACTAATTAATGGTTGGGTAAACCAGACCAAACCACCTAGCACATATACACGTTATACCTCTGGATCTCCTTTTCCTCCTTACAGAACCTAACATGGGAATCTAGACCTTGAAAGGCAGACTTTATCCACACTGCTCCAAGCAGTCAAGCTGACAGCTATAATCTATACTGGGTCAGAGGAGGATCTTCAAGTGGATTCGAAGTTAAAATTATAATCCGGATAGGACCAAATTTTAGTAATTGAAACTAATGAGAACATTATAGAAACTCTCTAAGATGTAACAAGGGATACCTATGAACCAAAGTAGGTGTTGAGGCAAAGGGAAAGCATTTTTCTACCGATGAATTACAAATTTTCACAAATAATAACATAATGACACGTTTCTTATCTGTTTCTAGAGGATTAGGAGTCTGGGTATGATTTAGCTGGGTTTTCTGCTCAGGGTCTCATAAAGCTTCAGTGTGTCATCCAGGCTGTGTTCTCACCTGGAGTTCAGGGTCTTATTCCAAGCTCACTCAGGCTGTTGGCAGAGTTTGTTTTCTTATGGTCGTGGAACTCAAACTATCAGCTGCCTCTCTATAGGCAGTTCATAGCATTACTATCGACTTCAAGGAAAACATCTTTGCTTCTTCAGGAAGGGCCAAGGCCCTCTTTGAAAGCACAACTGATTGAGTCAGGCCACCTAGGATTCGTCTTTTAGAATAACTTAAAGCAAACTGATGAAGACCTTAATTGAATCTGGAAAGTACCTCCACTTTTGCAATACATTATAACTTAATCATGGGGGTGATATCAATCAGATTCACTGGTCCTAGCCACAGTAAAGAGGAAGGTGTTACACAAAGAGGTGCCCAAGTAGGGAGAATTTGAGGACATCTTAAAATTTTACCTACCATAGGAAGTATGAAACCTGTGAAGGATAAGACGGTATGTGCTTCCATTACATTTTCAAAACAAAAATACTGCTTTTGTCTACAGGCAACCAGTTCGTAATTTCCAAATCAGATATGGGGAAAAAAATAAATCATTTCATGTTTTTAATACACTGAATTGTGACCCCCTTCAGTTACAAATAAGTGAAAAATGATGGATTTCTGGTCAAAATAAATAAGCTGTTTGTTCATATTGAAATAGTCCACAGGCCAGTAAGAGTGATTTTGATAAAATTTATCAAGTTGAAGGTTCTTCACAATTCAGAGGTTACAAATTTTCTTACTGGCAATTTTGGAGACTTAGGTCTTTTTTACTATCTACAGATATGCTTTGCTGAGTTAATATCTGTCAAATATCTTAGCTCTATGCCTGAATAATTGTAGAAAAGTCTTCTTAATTATAATTCTTATATTACTAGGTACCATTTTGTTACTCAATGGATATCAATTATTTTGAAAAAAATATATTTTATAGGTGAAGGAAGATTTGGAAGTTTATTTCAGGAGCAAAAAATAAAACCTGAGTTTGGGAAATGGCCAGTGAACTTGGCCATTCTCTCTCCTAAAACAAATTAAAATTTATCTTTACATTTTTTTTTTTATTTCAGAAAAGGGTTAGATACAGTTACTTTTTATAACTGATTTCTGCTAAGCTTTTTCTTAATTAAAAGAATGTGTTATTGACTACCAGTAGTTATTAAAAGCACATAATATAAATATCTTCTCACATTTATTGCTCTTCTTCATTATTTACAAAGAGCACCAGATTATTACCAGATAATTTATTCTCTGATAATTCTCTTAATAAGGAAATAAACTTCAGGAAGTGCTTTTAAAAGGCATTACAGCTGAAAAGTGTTAGTGAGAAAAGCTATAGACCTAAACAGCTTTTTCATTACTTTGAATTTTATGTTTTTAATAATAGATTGAATAGTTAGTTGCCTGCTTGACAAGTTTATTGTCCTTATCCAGTTGCCAAGTGAGAAACATTTCCAAACTGACAGCAGGTATTAAAAATACCTACAAGTGATCAAGCTATTATGAAGTCATTAAGATGGGGTGTTTGCTGGGCTTTGCTCCATTAGCCAACCTTTTTCTCAAAGAACTAAGCCCCTAGCTGTTGTAGGTTGAGATGGCAGACATTTCAAGGTGAAAGCATCAGTTTTTTACTGAAACTCAGGCTTCTCCCCCAAATAGAATGTTTTCTTTATATGTGAATATTTGTAGCTGATTTATTAACTAATTTGGATTAAGAACAAAGGGAATGATGATTGCTCTGTGTTCCTCTGAAAATGTCCAAAGAACTCATAAAAAGCAGCTCTGTTGTGACTTACTGAACCCATATTTTTCTTTTATATTTTGTTAGAGTCTGTGAAAAAAGGTATCATTTCAGATTTCTTCTTAATAATGGTGCTTAGCAATTTTTCTATCATTGTTGAGGGTAGGGTTTATTTAAAAGGCTCTGGCTTCAGCTTGCTGAGAATTCCATACTGAGTTTGTAAACCCAAATTATATTTAGGATCCAGGAAGATAATGTTGTTGCAGAAAAATCGGACCGGCGAGAAACCAACCATCACTCGGGGAGTTGGAGAACTCAGGTTTAATACACTGGTGGACCCAGAAGAGCTAGCGCTCTGAAGATCTGGGCTCTGAGCTCAGAGGTAATCTTACTTTTATAGGGTTTATCCATGCAGTTTGGGTGGGTTATACCTTCAAGAAAAGTATCTGTTTTTTTCAAATTTTCGAATTTAATCTTAAAATATTCATAAATTTGTTATGATAAAAATTTATAATATATATTTACATGTACAAACTATTTGCATGCCTTCTCAATTTTTGTTTGACCAGTTTTGCCAGAGATTTGTCTATTTTATTAGTTTCTTAGTTTCTGTTTTCTACTGTATTGATTTCCTCTATTATTTCTTCTTTTGCTTTATTTGGCTTAAACTTTAAAAAATTTTGAACCTTTTTGAATTTCTAATATATGCATTTAAGTTTATAAATTTCCCTTTAAGTATCACTTTAGTTGCCACCCATAAATTTGATATTTATGTTTACCATCATTTCAGTTTTTTAAATCTTATCTAATCTCTACTTTGAGTTTTTATGTAATCCACAGTTTTTAGTTTTTATGCTGACAGCCAAAATAGTTATAACATATGTATATGTGTAAGAAAACTTGGAATAAAAATAAGAACAAAATAAATATTAAAGAAGTCATTTGATCTAAATGAAAAGTTATATTTTACAGAGTGATGTATGAGTGAATCCCCTGTAGCTACATAAAGCATTGCCTTTGTGATACCCTTCTTGAAATCATTATTAGCTTTCGAAGTAGATACTGATATTTCTCCAGCAGATTCTATCTTTTGATCTTTACATGGTCAGTGATATCTTTGTGACCCCCATGGTAGATGGCAAATGTAGACAAACATTATAGGCAAGTTATACATTTGTCATCGACTATCTTAAGAAATGGAAATTGGTACTAAGTTTCTAATAACCATGTACTTCTTTTGGCTTCCAAATGGTTAACTGAGAAATAATAATGAATTAACAAACAGAAAATAAATAATTATAGATCAACAATAAATAATAAATGACAAAGCTACTGTAAACAAAATGTTCATACTACTCTGTGTGCACTGTAGAAGGATTGATCATGCACATATTTCAAACATTACTCTGCAGTTTCCCATATTTCCCATATATCCAGCTGACTGGTAGTTTTGTATATTTCACAGGTTATGGAACCTGCCACAGCACAACTCCTGGACACTAAGTGATGAGGCAGTGCTTCGTACACAAACACCTCAGGCCAGAAAGAGGTCAATATCTCTAGCTTCTGGCTTCTCAAAGCACTTGTTTTATAAGCTAGTACCTTGCGTGATGCACTGACAGGAGGGTTAGTTTTATACGTTTGCAGAGGGTCTGAAAAACAGAGATGAGCTTTTGCTGGTCATTGCTCAGAATTAACTATGTCTTGAAATGAGAACTGTTCACTGAACACATGTCATACCTATTATTAGATGAAATCTTGCTAAAAGCTACAAGAACAAAGTGGAGGCTCATCAGGCCTTGGAGTTAAGATCCTTCATCTGAAGTTTTGAAATATTAGAAATTTGACCTCCGTATTCTAGAGTACAATGATTCTGAATTTTACAATACTCAATGGCAAGGCAAGGTCAATCAGACCACATAATTTGGTTCCCATCGGCAATAAAAATTTATATTAATGAACATTTTAAGAGTTAAATAGAAATCCTACATGAACTTTTTGATTCTAGCATCACACAATTTCCTTCTGGGTTCGTTTTGTTTTGTGTAGTATGTTATTTAGCAATTCTTCCAAAAAGGATCATAGGTATTACCATTTTTAGTTCTCGTATGTTTGAAAAATATAATCATTTTTGATTCTTTTATATTTTGACTGAGTATAAAATTCTGATTTCTTATTTATTTTCCACAAAACTTGTGATAATATTATACCATTATTTTCTGAATAGTGTTGATAATAAGAAATCTGCCAATAATAAGATTCTCATTCCTTTGTAGGTAACCTGTCTTTTCTCTTGGGTGACTTATAGGATTTCCTCTTTATCCTTAATTTTTTTCAGTTTCTCTAATATTTCTCTAAGGGGTGTGTGTGTGTGTGTGTGTGTGTTTTATTTTGTCTTTAGCATCTTAATACTTACGGGGCTTTTAAAATTTAAGGACACATGCCTTTTGTTCAATCCTGAAAAATTCTCTGCAACCTTTTGTATTTATATTAATGAATATTTTAAGAGTTTTAATATTCAGTATTCTCATTATTTACTCCTTTTGAAATTTCGTTATGTTTAAATTGTGCTTTTTTAGTTTATCTCTATATTTTCTCAATTTTTAACTTTCTATCTTGTTATCACTCTGGGCTCTCTTTGAGATTCTATCAATTTTATTTTCCTGTTTCTTAGTTTGCTCTTATTTAGCTTATATAATGTTTCTTTTAAAAATGTAGATAAGCATTTTCTTCCTGAGTTTTCTAATTTGGCCTTTTAGATATTTGACTCTACTTATTTAATAATTGTCTATTCATATCATACAACTTCCTTTTTAATGAATGGGTGCTATTTATACCTTCGTTTATCAGAATTTTCAGAGATAACTACTTTAAAGCTCTTAGTGGATTTATTTTTTCTTATTTTGTTAGATGGAAAACATCTTATTTATAGATTTTGAGTACCAAATTCCACGGTGCAGGTGTTTCTCATAAACTTTAATATTTTATGAGCTCAACTTCCAGAAAAAATTTCTTGTTTGGGTGCTTTGGGTTAAGACAATTTTTGTGTGAGGTGGTCTTATGGTTTGCTTCTCTTTCTTTGTCTTTTTTTCTCTCAATTTCTTACTCTCTCTCCATGTTCCTTTCTTCCTTTTCCTTCTTTCTTTCCATTCACTCTTTTTTTTTTTAAGTGAAGTGATTGCTTTTTTTAGACTAGAGATTTTCTTTTTTCCTTTCAAGCACAGCTAGGTATTTAAAACTAAAGATATTATTTATCATTTCTGGATTTATACAGGAAGTGAGAGCTTTCAAAATATACCATCTTGACCCAGAAACCAAATCATTTTACTTTTACATTAAAACTAACTGCATTAGTACAAATGACAAGAGGATAAGGTGTATATATTTGAAATGTCTTATTCCGTGGAGAGTTCTTCAACCACAGATTGCCATTAAAATCTTCCAGAGTCTGGGATACAAAAGAAAACCTATAGCTTTACATTTTATCTTGAGTGACACACATGTGGCAGTTGGTGATTTAAGTGATGAAGTGTACAGAGACAGTAGAGAGAGAATAAATTAAAAACATTGTCTATTTTCTCCTTGGTCAGAGATATGCTTTTGGCTTTTGCTTTTCAAAACTTTTTTAAAGGACAAAAAGGTATTTGAGGTAGGATTTTGGGGCTGACCATGTAATTCTTCAATCCAAGCAGAGAAAAAAAATGTGTGTTATGTATAATTGTGTGATGAGTGGAGGACTTATTGGGTAAGACTTTGTTTTTTTCTTAATATTCTTCTTAAAATAAACATGCAGGAACATAATGTGTGCAAATAGAGTACATGTCATCAATGATTATAACTATTTGAAGATTTCCAGAAGGCATTATTCTAACCTTTCAAATAAGACTTGGATTGTTGAAGTTCAGCAAGAATTAACATAAAATATTAGCATTATTATAATACTAAGAGGATGAAACACAGGACAAAAATAGCGGATAGTTTTGAGAGCATGCATGAGGTCAGGGTATGATAACTAAGGAAGTTGGGGAAGAGCTTTCTGTTCAAACAGTTTTATAGCTGTTATACAGCACTAAAGTAACTTTAAAAATATTAACCACGCATGCTAATTAAAATAAATGCATGGCTTTAGCTGTCTACTTTAACTTTGAAGCATCATTCACAGTTAGGTTTGAAGAATAACTCAAAGTTGCAAAGTATACTCCTTTTTAAAAGATTCCAGGGAATGGAGGTCAGTTAATCTTTCTTAAACTTCCCACAAACTTTTGCTGTTTCTGTAGTCATACAGCTTTAATATGTATCATTCCAGTGACTTAAAGCTCTTTGTCTTGGTTGGACATCTTCTTAAACATATTTTAGCATTGTTATTGGAAGCCCATATAAGCACAGATTTAACTGCCACTGCAGAATTGCAGATATCTCTCAATAAATAATTTCTTCTGGAAATGTGCTTCTCTGGCAAAAGAGTATAGCAAATCAAAACATGCTTCTGTAGTCTTACTCCTAACTTTGGAATGTTTCATTTCATTTCAATGATGACAACCAAGAATTTGAGTATCAGAGAAAAAGTATTTAAGATTCTTGCAATGGTCACTTTTTGAGTGACCATTACCACTGCCGCCCGCTCCCCCCTCCCCGCCCCCAGATTGTTCAATTTATTAATTTATTGTCAGAAATATAACTGGATCTATGACCTGGCATGATTACTGCATATAAACTAATCTTCCTAGGATGCAAAATATAATTAAAAACTGATTTGCAAGCATAGAATCATTCAAGGGCAATGATTTGGATATGTTTAACAATTGTTGCAATTGTCTGAGTTGGTCTGACACATCCATCTCTACTACAGGCTAAAACCTGACATAAGGACCATATATACTTATGTTCATGAGTCATGGCACCTTCTTCCCTAAAGATAAACTATAGAGACACACTATTATTGCTTATTTGTTTATTTTTAAAGGTCCATATATCTCTTAAAACTCAGTATACACATCAGATTATATATTATGGCCTTGTTTCTTAGTAAAGTGATTTTCATACCAAATCCAGTTTATAACACATAACAAAATAAATGTCTTATGTCTTACTTTGTATGTCACATATTTAGATAAAAATAAAAGTAATCAAAAAGTGTATGATATGACATCGAACCATGTTTATTAAGCTGAATATATCCTTAGATGCAACTACCAAAAGGACTATAAAACAGTCAATGTTCTATCAATTTAGAACAAGGTTAGAACAACCTCAACCAGGTTAATGTCATAGGTTGTCCACAATTAGAGCTCTTATCTGGTTAAATTGAACCCTCAGTATATTGTAAAGATATTATAAAGATCATTAATTTTTTAAAAAATAAATTAAAGCTGATTTTAAGTCCCTGATTTTAAGTAGCATTTGTTGGTAGATCATCCTATATTACTTAGTATTGATAAACTCTTACTATGTTTGTATTGGTTTATAAAACTATCTCAGGGATTATGTGTCCCAAAATGACAACAGCTATATTAATTACTTTTTTTTTTTTTTTAATCACCATTGCCACAGTTGAACATCAGCCTTCTAAAACGTGTGGGGCATTGATATGTTCAGATCAGGCACATAGACATAGCAATCTTGGGTAGCTAGGACATACAACAACTGCTAATGTCCTGGTACACAGTATTCAATCTCCAAGGCATCTAGCAACTGCCTTTCAACTTGGGCTGCTGCATGCATCTAAGACATAAGTCACGGCTTTTGTAGAATTTACCTATTTCCCAGGTCTTCAGGAATCTTGGCCTCTATTCTGGTCATGTCATTCCCTCCTAGCTATCCAAACACTAGACATTTTCCAGTCGCTTTCTAGAGATGTCTAGCTTACTTGCTTTGTAAACCTAACTTTATGATCAGTGGATATTTTCTTCAATTGTGCCTGCGATAATCAAGGCAGCTAAAAACTTCTCTCAAAGGCCTGGGTGTTGTTCTAAGAGAAAGATAAAGGAGAAAATTTGTTACTCTTTCTTTTCTACACCACCAAGACCAAGAGAGAAATTAATATTTTCTATCTTGCCACAGAATTTTTGGCTCACACATGTTGATAATAAAAGGTTACACTTTTGAGTGTTTACCCGGTACAGGACCATTTTTAGTTCTAAATATCTATTAACTCTGCATATATTTACATTGCATATGTTAACTTCACAAGAATCCAGTGAAGTAAATACTGTTATTAACATTTTGTGGATAAGAAAATTGGCCAGGTCCCCTGCAGGTAAACGGCAGAGGTGGAATTTGAATCTCGGCACTCTGGTACCCGTGTTATGGCTCTTGACCACTGTATTAGATCATCTCCCCAAAGATCTATAGTGAAGACTGAATTTTAAAAGGCCAGATACTCTTCATCTATTATTTTCTCTATCTGCCAATAGAATCTTTTTTTTTTTTTTTTGAGTATGACTTTTAAGGGAATATTTATTATTTTTTGTGAGCTTGGTACTAACTGTACAATTTTCCCAATATAATTTGTTTTTGATCCTCCTAGCTCTATTTTGTAGGTGGAATTATGTCTAATTTATAAGTAAGAAAGTGAGATAAAGGCTTTTTATTATCTCTCATTCAGTCCAGAAGCCTCAAGTAAAGATCTCTCATCTCTAATTATATAGAGATAGCATTCTGCTCTCTAACTCCAGTAGCACTTTGCTGTTTTCCTTGTATTATTGTGCCTTCATAGATTTCACTATGCTCATCCTCAAAACAAGATTTTGAAAATTAGTAAAACCGCCAGTGGAAATTAACCGAAACGTTTAAATATCACAGTTTTAATTAAAAACAGATTATTTTTTTTTTGCTTCAATAGCTAAGGTATCAAAATAGAGGAAAAGGAAAAAAAGTAAAAATGTTTTTATCCAGAAGTATTTACTTTTGGTATATTAGATTAAAGTCTATATATATGTTGTGTGATGTATTAAAATTTATGTTTTTAGAAATAAACTGGTTTCATATTTCTACCGTGGTACTAACCACTGGTACTACCTGCTCAGTCCAACTTTCCTGGGTTATGCTGTCACATAGGCTTTGGGAAAACTTAAGGTGATGTGAACAACCTTAAAGGTGAATCCACTGTATAAGAAGGCCCTTAGGTTTCATATCTCTTCAGGGCAAATATTTTTACGAATATTCATTCATTTTCCATTTAATCTCATATAGCTGATATAAAGATTAGAAACAATGTGTGAAAAATACCCCAAATAGGTCACACAGTAGTTTCAGTGATTTCCGTTTTTCTCTTATGCCTCTGGACTCTCTTTCATAATCACCTTTGCTGAAATCTCTTCTTGTGAAATCTGAATGTTGGATTTTCCCAGATTTACCCTTAGCCCTCTGTTTTTTTCAATTCTCTTTTTTCTTCCTGGGTTTTTCCCATCTATTTATGAGTTCAATTTCTGTGTGGATGAGGATGGTTCCCAAGTCCCTATCTCTAGTTTACCTGTCCTCTGAATTCAAGTTCTTATTTATCTATATACATTATATCTATACTTGGATGACTTTAAAGTACCTCAAACTCCTCATCCTCAAAACTGGACTAATGGCCTTATTCCACTATTTTCTTCCTCAGTGTATTGTAGCACCATCCATCTAGAAGCCTGAAATCCTTTCTTAGCATCTCATTTACCTCACACAGCCAGGAAACAATTATATTTAGTGAATTCTAACTTCTAATTAATTTTTTCAGGTCTTATTTTCTCTTCATCTTCACTAGCAATTTCTAGTTCAAGCCAATGTCACCTCTCTGGCACTCTGCAATTGTCCCCTTAATGCTTCCCACAAGACCACACTCCTGTCTCTTTCCAATTCATTATTCATAAAGCAGTCAGAATTATCTTTTAAAATAGAAACTTAATATTGTTACTCTCTCGCTTAAAACTCTGCAGTGTCTTTCTGTTGATCTTTTGACAAAGCTCAAAATTTTTACAGTGGCTTATACCCCCAAGTGATAATGTAATTTTCCTTTTATTCCTTATGATTCAACCATGGTATCCTTTATTTTTCCTTAATTTTACTTAACTACACACAACTCTTTCTATTTCACGGAGTAAAAAATACCATGAATTGATGTTGTAGAGATGACTTTTAAAAAATTAGTGATCGTTCTAGTGTACATTTTTTTAAAAAAGAGCAAATGCCATGCATTTAATTTGTAAATTTACTTGTATTATTTACAAAGATGATAAATTGGGTTATGGCTAAATTTAATAAAGTGTGACCTTTATTTTTTTTTCTCATAATGAGCATATTTATAAATCCCACTAATGTATATAACTCTGTCAAATTTATTCAAGGCTATATAACATAAAAATGGAATGCTCCTTCTACTTTGTCATAATACCCTTTGATTTGTGATCACTAGTGAGGTTTTTCATTTTCTAGAACTTCTTGTCAGCACAATCTTTCTTCAAACTGTGGTTCAGCATGACTTGTATATTTTTATCCTCTTGAGCTTTTTTCTCCTTGCTTTGATGTGTTATCAATACTCTGGATGAACATTGCCGTGTTCTGCCAGCTCAAAGTGTAACATCTACCAGGAGGCTTAAATGAGGGAGAAGGGAGGTTTTAAGAATTAAGTTTGGAGACAGAAACCAGAATCAGTTTTCCCCTTTCAAATGAAAACTTATTTCCTTTAATATGTCGATTGCTTCCTTCTCATCTGCTGCTTGCAGCTTTTAGTAACGGAAATTGCTTGAAGGTAAGAGATAATTTTTAGGCAGTTGACTGTTGGAGAAGAAAAATTTTAATTCTGTTCTAGGTTCTTTGGTCCAGTAATCAAATTAACATAAAACATATTAACAGCATAAAAAAAATTTAATTACATATAAAAAGGCACCATAAGAATATGACACCCACAGGCAGTCAGGCAGTTCAGAATTATATGCCATCCTGAGCTAAGGAGAAGGAGGTAGAGAGAAGTCTAGGGGTTCAAAGGGAAGGAAGACAATTCCCAGGAAGAGGGAAGGGCAAATGTTTGGTAAACAAATGTTTACAATGGGACACAGAAAGGACTTAAAAAAAACCAAGCCTGCCAGAGCTGCCCCCAGCTTACTACATCTACCCCAAACTCTTTGTAGTTATCTCTGTAGTGTCCTTTCCTGGAACAGACCTACTATCTAAATTCTTTTAGGCAGTTAAAGGAGAGATAAAAGTTTTTCTTGAATATATCTTGATTGCCTTCGGCTCAGAAACGTCTACATGCCAAAGTGGCACATTTTGGGGAGGCTCATTCTGAACCCTTCATGACAAATTATCATAAATTAAGAATAGTGAATTAAAGATTCAAAGGAAAAGTGACTGCCACTCCCCTGTCACTGTCTCATTGCAAGATTTAGTCTCTTTGAGAAGTTTATTATCCTGAGAAAAGTTGGGGTAGCATAATGTAGTGCTTAAAGAGTGTCAGTTTCCTCTTTTCTAAATGGGAATATCAGTAGTGTAGGGGAGGAACAAACTTTCCTCTATGTAGCCTCAGGGTTCTTCTGGCTGGTCTAATGATCAAATTGGCATGAGACAAATTAGCAAGAGAAAATAACCGAATTTAATACCTCCAGAGGTATGGAAAGCCCACATACCTGAGAGTCATAGACCCCATGTGCCTGAGAGGTTCAGAGACAGAAAGAGGATTTGGGGTACATAAGACGATCTGAGCTAAGGATAAGGTAATATACCTTGGAAGCTTCAAAGGGTTATTACAGGATGATAAGAACAGACATTTGGTAAGTAGAAGTTTGTCATGCCCTATAGATTGGCCAAAAGAAATCCTCTCTAATAATCTCTTACGGGCAAAGCCCCTAATTCATATTCTTCTAGGTAGTTAAAGGACAGGGCAGAAGTCTCCCTTGAGCTCAGGGTTCAAGTTGCCTTTAGCTCTAAGTAATCTGCTTACCACTGAGGCACATTTTGGAGTGGCTCATTCAGAATCCCCACCAATATTGACTTCATGGAACTGTGATAACTAAAATGGAACAAAAAATATAGTGTTTGGCATGTGGCGTACACATAATAGGTGAAGTTTTTCCCCTTACCTTGCAACTTTATCATCTAGATATATATTTTCAGAAACTCTTCTTTGCCAACCTTGAAGAATGTTGTATTTTAGTGGGAACCTTATATATATATATTTTTAACAGCTCAATAATAGCCGATTAGGACTTTCCATGACCTGTAAAATCTGTTGCATGAAATTGTTCCATTTATAAGAAAGGCCTATGTCGGCATTGTGATATATCCAATGTATGTGCCTAGGATTAGTATAGAGATTAAAAAAAAAAAAAAGCACTACATATCATATAGCAAAACTGCCCCAAATCTTTATTAGACATCTCTCCCCAAACCGCACTAGCCATGGCTGTGGCTCTTTAACATCTCTTCTGCATCTTTACTGCTTTTCTCTCTCTAACCTCCTGATTTATTTCTGCCTCTTTGTCTGTGCCTCTCCCTCTCTCTTCCTTTTCTCTTTCTGCCTTTCCCTTTTCCCTCTCCTCTCTTTGTCATTAATTTTTTTTCCTGCTTTCAGGGTCTTTTATTTCTTCTTCTGTGCATATTTTCATTCCCTTTCTTATGTAAATAAGCCTCAAACTTGGCATTTTACCAATTATTCTCTTCTCTTACTCATCCTTTATCCACATCAAAAAGAAGCTCTTTGGTCCTTAGAAAGAATTCTCTTCAGCGGGTAGGGAGAGAGTTTGGGCAGCCTTCTGTCTTTCTATCACAGCATTCTTATGGTCAGGCCCTTTTAATGACCGCTAGTCATATAATTAGGCTAAAATTCCTAACTGTCCTCTATGAAAGACCAATTTCTTGATTGCCTCCCTTTCACATATAAATGTATTCTTTACCTCTACTCTGATGCCTGCACTTCCCTTTAAGTAGAAAGCCTTTGTTTTGCTACACCTGTGTGAGCTACTCTGTTAAAGACATCATCTTTCCCTTTACCTTCAAAACTACCCTTAACATTAATTTCCTTTATTAAACATTACCAGTGAATTTTACCTGACTCTCTTTTCTCTTTCTCATACTGCTTCTGTAGAGCAGAACAATTATGCAATTGGTATAATCCTAATGGTGTATGTGAAACCGAGTGATATAGTCAGATTCTATTTTTAAAAGCACAAAGACATTTGCTATTAAATATATTTCTTTTCTTAATATTTTTGCACATGTGCATTTATTATGAAAATTAGAAAACCCTGGCTAATTTATCTATTGTGTAGGTCTCAATTTTTGTATTGTGCATCTGTTTCAGTTGGTTATACCGAGCTATAATTTTTTATGTTCTGTTTAGAGAAACTTTTTTTGAAGATATGGCTATTGTACTGTAATTAGTTTTGTTTCTTCCTTCAGCAACTGTTATGACCCTGAAAACCAAACTGCCTCCCCCAGTGCATGCTTTTTGTCTACTTTACATGATTTCACTATTTCATTGCCTTCATTAGCATAACCTTACTAGTTCAGGAGACTTTTGATAAGGAATCAGAGAAACTTCCAGAAAGAACCATCAGTTCTTCAATGGGAAGCATCAACAGGTTAAGCCCTAAAACTCTTCAAACCGTTGACCTCAAAATCTTTACCTTGCTATTTCTAGCAATTCTAAACTGTGATATTATAATTCTTACCCAAACAATTATAATCAATTCCCCCACATCGAAAGACTCAGCTAAAACAAACTTCAAATCTTAATATATTTTGACCTTGCCTTTTTTGTTTTGAGACACGACAAAACCTTTGTCAGTCTTTACCACAGTGGGCAAAAATTTCAGAACTGTCTTACCAACAGGGGTCGTTTAGATGATACATGGGAGCCATCTCACAGCACTTTACAAATAGCTAATGCTCCATAGGTTTAGTTAAAAAAAAACAAGCAAGGAAACAAACAATTCAGCATTTGCTAAAAGATAATCCATCACAAGTTTTAGCAAATACAAAATTTTAAATGTATTTGGACTCTGAAAGTTGGAAATTGGAGCATAGACACCATGGTTTAAGATGACACAGACCTATTTAATGTTAGTGTTCAAATGCTAAATAGCACTGCGCATTCAGTGACAGAGCAGCTCATGTTTCACTTTGTGATTGGAGTGCACTTTGATACTTGGTTCATGAAAGCCTTTATAAGTTACAGGCAGAGGTTAACAGTAATCACATTTTTCTTCCTCCTCTCGTTTTAATAAATGCCTTCAGGGCATTTCATTCTGTGAATCAAGCAGCAGACAAAAATGTAATGCCTGCTAACCTCTAAAGTGTGTAAAAAACTTAGTTCATAAAATATGTATGAAGAACACAGTGTTGCAGTGATAATGATACTTCCTCTCTGGGTTATTCTGCCAAAGGAGTTGGTGCATTCAGGTCTCTAGTTCTTGATTTCTTTTGATTGGAATTTCTCTTACTTCATTTTGTATTTAGTTACTCAGTGTATTTTCTGTTAGCATACATAAATATACAGTAGCTTTAGGGAGTAATTGCCATAGCTTTAGATGGGCTATATTAGGATTCTGATATACATAGAATTCTTCTTTGGAAAAGGGATATTTTAAAGATGAATTAGTGTATATAGAAACATCAAATTTGTGTGTATATGATTAAAAATATGTTGTTATTTTCATCTAATACCATCATGATAAATGTGGATTCATATGGATTAGTTCCTTATATACACACTATTAAGAGCCACCAGTGTCTTTTAAGTGAATTAGTGCTATACATTCATTGCAATTATCTTTCCTTTCTTGGTGAAAAAATATAAAACCATAGCTTTTGCCTCTTTGCTACTCAGTTGTTCTGTCATCTCCGTTGCAGGCAGATATGCTGTTTGATAGTACTTGGAAATGTAAAAATGCTAAACCTATTTTAAAACATAGCAAAACTAAATTGATGTGGATATCACTAATTTAGGGTATGTGGAAAATAAGAAAGGAACGTGGATGATGTCTTATTTTTATAAATGTCATTCTTAGTAGGTATAGATAATTGAAGGCTGTTTTTTAAGAAGTAGGTAAACAGCAATTTAGCGAAGAATGTACTATAGCCAAAATGTTTAGAGAAGAATTTTTAGAAAACCATTAGTTATCCTTTAAAGGCCACTGCCCTGAAAATAGGGCAGCTTAGGGACTGCCAATGAACTGGAAGTCAGTCATCAGGAATACTTGGTAGGTGACAGTGTTCTTATCCAGAATTACTGATTTATTATATTTGAAAACCCAGTATTTGGGTTATTAAGACTCAAATTTATTAAGACAGCACAATAAATTTTTAAAAATCTCTCTAAATCTATCTATCTATCCATCCATCCATCCATCCATCCATCTATCATCTATCTATCAATCAATCATCTATATCATCTATTATCTATCTATCTATCTGTCATCTATCATCATCATCATCTATCATCGACTTATTTAGTGTTGCTGTAGGGGCCTGTTATTAAGTGTATTTTGCCAAATTAGTAACTTAGAAGATTTGTTTTGGGCTCCCTTACCCCCATGTACATTCAAGTGCAGTAGAAGGTATGTATGGTTTAGGGAACTGGCATGGGCATGTGTGTGCACAGACATGTATGCGTGAGTATATGCACATACATACACAGCATTTAGTGAGAAAGGGTTTGAAAGATGACAAGTTACAGATTTGTTGTAGAAAAAAATTCAGCGAGCATTATAGTAGGAGAAACAGCAAAATTTATCAGGAGAAATTTGCATGATGTGTTGATTAGTCATCATTAGTAAATTAAATGAAAAGTTATGAGGTTTACTTTTAATAAAAACTGAATGAAATCATAGTTTAGATTAGGTTATTGTTAATTGAGATCATTGCTAATTGATGGAGAAAGGCATTGTATTCTTTTAGTCAACTGTTAATGAGAATTTTGAAAATTGTATCAATCACCCTAACTTTAGACAAATAATGCACATAGAAAATGGCTTAAATAATATCTGGAAATGCTGACATTTGCTTACTTATGCAGAACTTAGTTTCACTTAGCTTTATAATTGTGGATAAGTTTACTAAGTAAGTTAAATATAATCATGGGGCATTAAAGAGGGTTTTCCAAGCAAATAGGGGATTGCACCTTTTCAACAGAAAAATGGGAAGATCAAGAATTATGAGTGAAGGAAAGTTGTTCTTTTTTCTCTGTGACTTAGGTCAGGATGACAATTTTTTCTTCTTATTATTATTGGTCTGTGCTCACAATCACAGTTATCAGCATACCTATCACAAAATGACTATAATTTAGATTGAGTTATTTATTCCATTTTTATGCAGATGAAGGGGAAAAGATAAAGGTACATGAATAACATAACCTGACATGACCTATGATAATGGAATAAATGCTCCAGTTAAAATTTTTTCAGCCAGATGATTTTAAAGAGCTTAATTTAAATCTTCACAAATGGAAATTAATAATTAAGGTCCTAATATATTTTTCCCCTTAATTTGCTATTTACCCTGTAATGTAGTTCTGGCACTACTTACTTGGAGTTAGGGAGGATCTCACAGGTTGAGGTCACAGTCCTCCAGGACTCCCCTCATTTCAGAATGCCAGCCACAAGCTCCTGGATTCCCAGGCTGCAAATTTGGGGCCTCCTACTTTCCCCTCAGGTTTGAAAATTCCCTAGAATAACTCATAAAAATCAGAAAAATGCTATACTTACATTACAGTTTTATGATAAAAGGTACAAATCAGTACTAGCCAAACGTATGGTGAGGTCTCAGTCCCGAATATGAAACTTCTGTGTAAATTTCAAAGGCGTAGATGCTCCTATCTAGGAACTAAGGACAAAGACAAGGCAAATTCTTTATAATATAACATTCTCTAACATTTTATTTTCCTGATATATTGGTTTCTATAAAGAATGGTGTGTTATTGTAAGAATGAAACTTCTTTTTCTAAGAATAATATAATGCATACAACTGCTTCTTTTCTCTTTAAAACTTTCTTCTAAGTAATGAATAAAAACAATAACGTGAATCCAAAGTAGAAAATCTTGTTCAAATAGTCCTATTTGAAATGCCCTTCCAAACTTTGATTGCTTTTCCTACTTTTCATTTTATGGTCATTTTCATCTCATGGGAATTTTTTTTGATGAGGGAACTGGGGCTCATGAGCTAGTATGCTATAGTCAGGGCTTAGGTTTGCTCTGCTTGGCCTCATGAGATGCCATGGTGAGGGTCAGAATGTGATGGGAGGAGTTAAAGCAGAGTCAATTTCAAAAGCTATTGGCTGCTAGTAATCTCTTGTTAAACTTTTTTGGCTGGATCTTGATATTTTCAGAATTTTAGAGTGGGGATTGATTCTTGGTGCAAGGAAGTAACTAGAGGGAACCTCTTTTACTGTCATGATGTTCTGAAAGTATTTTTAAAATTTGTTATATCTATAGCTGATGAAGGAAAACATGTTTTACAAAATGAATTTGATACCAAACACCATTACCTTCTACGTATTGCATCAAATCTAAGCTTCTAAATCTGATATTGAAAACTTATATCAAGGTTTTGCCATCCTTGTTTTCTCATGGTAATATATGATAATTACCTTCAACTTATGTGCATGTTGGCACATGTACAAGCACACATACATTATAAACAATGCAATGCATTATTTATTAAATACACACTGTGAACACAAATTGTCCCAAGTACTGCATGAAGTGGAGGAAATAGAAAATTTCACAAATAGGAGATTGGAATATAGTGGGAGAGGAAAACTAATATATGAGAAGAAATAGAGGAAAAAACTTAGTGATGGTTGTATATGAAATAAAAGACTTTAGGGTTACATATAAAAACACTGAAATTTTGGTGTACATTATTTACCAATTCTATCCTAGCAGTATGGCCAATGGCAGCAAAATTGCCTTGGCCGGTAGTCCAGAGAGCAGTCCAGAGGAAGAAAGATTAACGTAGTTGAATAGTAGAGTATCTGACTATATACAGCTTGCCTTGTGTTCATGTCCATATGAGGTGACCTACACATAAATGTGTGTGTTTAATTTTATTTTTAGTAGGCATTGGACAATAATAATGTTAGATTTCAATGAGACTATGCAAAAAATGTGTATGCCCAGGATGAGAGATATATTTTCTTTTAGAAAGTAATTTTTCTTTTTAAGAATGAATGGAATATTCAAAAGAAGCTTAGTAAACACATTACCTTTCAAAAAATTATTTTCAACATTTCTGTTGAGGGAAGTAGAATCTATCAGTCTTCTTGTCCTGGAATGGCTTTATCTCATCTATTGCTCTAATGGCAGCAGTCTTGAGTTGAAAGTACAAACTTTCAAATGGAATATTAAAATAAAAACCTCAACTGAAGAGAAGTAGTAATTCGATTTTATTTAAAAGTATTTAACTTATGATTATTTCATGGAAAATGAGTAATTTACTATAAAATATTAATAAATGGAGGCAGATATATTTCTTTTTAAATCTGAGGAAATACAATATTCACTTGTATGATCCATATTAAAATTAATAATATTTTTCTTGCAACCGAACTTTCTCTCTAATTTATTCCCTGACATCCTTTCAGATGGTTAAAAGAGCAGTGGTCATTGTCTTAACTAGAGATGAATAAATGTGTTGTACTGCTTCAGATTGTCCAAGTCACCGCACTAGAATTCCTTTTAAAATAGAGAACAAGATACACATTTAGGTTAAATGAAAAGTTCCCTCTAATATTTGGTTTTTTTTTTCTTTCTTTATTGAATTTCTGCTTTGTGGATGGCACAGTTTTATTCATCATGAGAGAGATGAAGAATGTAAAATTCCGATCCCTTTCCACAGTGATTTTCTTTCTATTCCCTTGAAATATTTTATACTTAAGTTGTATATATCTATCTGTGCCCCTTTAAGATCTAACTCTTATCCTACTAAAAGACATTTTTTTCTCCATTGATTTCCAGTTAGATAGCATTATTTTGCATATATTCTTATTTAGGATTCTCTCAGAATTCTCAAATTTTTTAACTCCTCTTTCTTTTTTTTTTACCAGGGCCTCAGTTCACCTATATATCAACAGTCCCCAACTACCAATATCTAAATCAGACTTCTCCTTGAACTCTAAAACTCTGTAGTAAACTACTTGACATATCAGCTAACCCTCTCAGAGACACCCCAAATTCAACATGTTCAGTATTGAGTCCCAAACAATTGTGCTTGAGTGATCCCTGTCTCAGTAAATAGTACCACATCCTTGGCTATTTTTTATCCTAGACCCATATTCAGTCCACGCCATTTAAAAGATGTTTTCTTCCTAAATATCTCCCCAGCTTTTCTATGTATTTCTATTTTTATAAGCACTACCCTATTCCAAACAATAATTTATTACCAAATGAATTATTTTATGAATGTGTTGTGCCTGCTAAACATTTTGCCCATATTTACATTTTCCATCCTCTAATTTATTCTTTGTTGTGTAATCTATGTGATCATTTTTATACTTAAGAGGCTTAAACACTTCCATTTCTTCCAATTGTATTTTTTTAAAGAAAAAATTCCTTAACATTCTATCCAGAAGGCCTCTCTGTTGGGAGGAAAAAATTTCCCTTTACGCTTATAGTTTCTTTCTGCTGGTCTAATAATTAAGTTGACATAAGACAGATTAACAGGAAAAAAATGAATATGTATGTATGGGAGCCCCATAAAAATATAAGACCCAGGGCAAATTGGGAAGTTGAAGTTAATATGCCATCCAGAGCTAAGGAATGGGACAGGGGCCTGGGGCTTCCAAAGGGAGGAAGGTAATTCAGGGGACAATAAGAAAGCAGATGTTTGGTGATGTTGCCCTCCCATACAGATGGGCCAGGCAAATAAAAGTTATCTCTGGTGACTGCTCTTTCTTAGCTTCTTAGCTCTGGCCCCTATCTAAATTCTTCTAGGTAGTTAAAGGAGAGTCAAATTATTTTTGAGTCTGCAGGGTCTTGATTACTTTTCAGCTTAAAACAATCCACAAGCCAATGTGGCGCATTTTGGGGAGGTTTATTCTAAACCCTTTCACCTCTATGGTCAGGTTGTGGCCTAACTCTCCTGCCTCATCTAATGCCACACTGACCTTTGTTTCCTTGAATATTGTCATTCTGACCTTTCCCTTCCTAAAATAGGCCAGGTTTTCTCCCTCCTCAGCCTTTTCAAGATCCGCGAAGAGGGTTCTCCCTGACCCCTAGTTAAGCCACTCATCCTTCAGATTACAGCTGAAATCTTTCTTTTTCATCTTCCTGTCCTTGTAAACTAGGTCATGATCCCCTTTTATATGCTCTCATGGCATCTTATAATCTCCCTTCAGAGTACTTACCCAGTTCCCATTGTATAGCATGTTATCTGTGTGATTGTTTTCTTTCTTTCTTGGTTATTAGATACATGATTCTTGGAGGACAGGGACTGTTTGACTCATTATCTGTAGAAATTCATGAATATTTGTTAACTGTAGAAAAAAAATACCCAGTTTAATCCAGGGTTTACTTTTATTGTTCCATTATCATTTTCCCCCCCTGCAATGGTTTGATGTACTCTGGACTTTTGGGCAATTGGTTTCCTTCCTTTTCCCTTGCTCTTTTATAAGATTTCATGCAGGACACTGTTTAGACAGGGTTTAGAGAACACATAGCATGGAGTTTTTTGTTTTTATTGATGGATAATCTTTTACCATCGGTTTGATGTACCATATGCAACCATTTTAGAATTCATGCCACCTACAGAGGATCTCGAAGTCACCAAAGAGCAATATTATATTGCTGGTATGACCTCTTTACTATTTATCAATTCAGAATTCTGTGGTTCTTCGAAAGAAATCTTATACAATTGGTACCCTTGTTCTTTGTTTCTCTCCTGCTCTGGCAGAGGAACCAAAATCAACATAGGTAAGAGGAACTAGCCAATAAACAGAAGATGGAAGTGTGGGGGAGGAGAAAATTTCCCTACTTCTTTTAGTTCTCTGTCTGGTTGAGTAATTAGAATGACAGAAGACTGATTAACAGGAGAAAAATAACTAAATTTACATATGTACATCTGGAGGTTTTATAAAAATATGCGGCCCTGGAAGAAATCAGGTAGTGAAGGCTTATATGCCATCTTGAGTTAAGGAGAAAGGAAGGTAGTGCTTTGGGACTTCAAAGGGAAGAAAGGCAATTCACATGGAGATGAAAAAGCAAATGTTTGGTAAACAAGTGCCTGCTGGACCTTTTTGCACAATAGGATATAGAGAGGACTTTGATCGAAGGAGCCTTGCTAGGTGCCCCACATCACACCTAGTTCACATTAAACTGTAGTTATCTATGATGCTAGCTCCCTTCCTGGAGCAGGTCTTTATTTAAAAAGTTTTTTGGCAGTTAGAGGGAAGGTCAAAGGTTCTCCCGGAGGCTTCTGGGCTTTAAAAATAACCAGCTTAAAATGATATCCCAAAGAGACATTTTTGGGTGGTAAATTCTGCTCCCCTTCACTAGTACATAGGTATGTCTATGCAATTCTATGAAGAAAGGATGTGGATATACCATGAGCAGGTATTAAAGAAAAAGGGATAGAGCCTCATATCATCCACCACTCCAGAATAATTTTAGACAAAATAAGGCCAAAGAGTAGATAGCTGCTTTTATAGAGTGATTTAAGAGTAGATAGAAAGGCATCTTGCTTCCAAGAACCATTAAAAATTACAGATAAAGCAGAATCTAAAGCTTCACCGTTAATGATTTACTTAGGTAGTTTAAATATTGATAATACCTTTGGGAGAGACAGTGCATTTCAAACTTATCCTCTTGATGTATATGGCCCATAATTTCCCCACTTACAGGAGAAATGTGATAAAATACTGAAGGGAGGAAGAGAGACTGAGAAAAGAAAGTTGAAAAGGCATAGAAAGGACAGTGGAACTGTGAGAAAGCCTTTCTAAATGTGCCAAGAATAGATTTTGCCTCAAGATAGTTTTCTTTCTTTCTCTTCTTCATACCCAGGGTTTTTTGGTAGCCCAAGAACTGGGGTTAGAATTCCTATAAAAAAATAAAGCAAGGCTATCCTAATGTAGGGGCTCCTGCTGACCTGTACTTAGTTCAGTGCCACACATGTACAGAGTTACACACCCAAAGACAAAGTGAAAAAAAAATGGATGTCTGTAAGCAAAAATATAACCAAGGAAATTCATGAAAACAGGAGAGGGAGGGAGAAAAGGAGGAGAGGGAGAGAGAATGCAAACACCTTCTTTGGCATTAGATTCAGTTTACTAGTGCTTTAAATAATTCCACTTTTTAGCTTAAGGAATTCCACCCCCTCATTATTGCTTTTGGGAGTAGAAGAAAGATCTAGGAGCAATTCAATCCAATTAGAAGGGAAAAGAGGTTTTCTCTGGCAATTGCTATGTAAATGCGTGCGTCAGGAAACAGAAAAGGTGACACCAAGCAGCACATTTGGTTGTTGACAACAGAATTCTTTATTTTCAGCGTTCTACAGTGTTTTAAAAGAAACCTTAACCAAATAGAAAGATGTCCTAGGTAGTCCTGCCAAGGTCAGTGCCAGCTTTCATCATCCCCTGCAGAAAGTGCAAGCTGGGCAGAAAAAACCACCTGGGGCAGCTTCCCCCTAGCATTGTATTCAATTGTCATATTCATGTTTTCAGTAATAGGAATTGCTGGTGTGTGACACTTTTTGAAACTCTTGGTATTGTGGGCTTATAAAACATTTCAGTGGGTAATTGTGTCAGACAGTGATAATTAATCTTGGAGGAAAAAACTGTTTCTGAGTTGGAGCAACGCTTAAAAGTATAACAATATGATGTCTACTCATTAAAAGTTGTTCGAGGGTTTCTACCTCTTACCTATAGTTTAAAAAATAATCTTGTTAGAAAGGCCTTTGCAGTTGGATTTTGAATGTTATGAAACACATACTCTTAGCGGCACCATCTAAACTTTTCTCAGCCCTTTGCATGGCAATGGGGGTGGGGTGGAGGAAGAGGGGAATCAGAGCTCAGAAGGTTAAAGATGGTGGGAAGAGGTGGACCGTGGAGATCATTTAATCTAGAGCAAACCCTCACTTTACTGAGAATAGGAAGCCCAGAGAGATTAAGAGACTTATTTAAAATCTTTCAGCTAATTATGGGCAGACAGGAATCCAAGGCCTTATATTTCAATCCCACTCAGCCCCAGGGCAATTTTGTTATTTCAGTCTTGATTTCCTCCTTTAAAATCAATGCTCAGTTGCAAGCAAGAAAATTCTTGGGTATCCATGGATAAAACGGCACAGCCCAAGCATTGTAAAGCAACTGTATTTCTATGAGCACTAGAACTGGAGTGAGGCCAATATGTAACTTAATGGAAAAAAAAAAAAAGTGTGCTTACTGTGATATGAGCCAGGCAGTGCTAGGGATGGGCTCATCATAGTCGAATAGGAAATCCAGATATAGACATACGAAAATATAGAAAAATAGAGTGCTGTAAGATGAACAGTATCTTTCAGACTTTGCCTATTGAAAAGTAGCCACTAAATCTAGGTATTGAAGGTATGTAGTCATAAATTAAAACAAAAACCTTTATTTCAATGAACAGTTTGATGAGGTTTTTATGAAGTTTTAATTATTTTGATATTTTCAGTGTCATTGTGGAAACCAAAGGGATATTACTTTGATATCCCTTCCTCTCTTCTTAATATGAAATACGCTTATGAAATCTCAATGGCAGTGATATGTTACCTATTCCATGGAGATTACATGCATTAGTTATTTCCCTGAGCCTTGATCCACTTCAACCTTGAATGCCCATTTATAAAATAGATTTACAGAATACACTATATAACTTTTTGGTTTATGAGATAGATACATTTTCTATTCTATAAATATGTTTAGAATAGGGGCACAAAATGGATGGATTCAGTCACCTCTTTCTGCTTCTCTTAGTTATCCTGTAAATTTTTTGTTAAGTACAAAACTTTTGGTGACTAAGACTTCAAATCTTTGGGTTAACTAAATGTAGAAGGAAAGAAAATTTACAGAATTCTGTAGCTGACAATTCTGTTTTAGTGAAATCAATCTTGGGATTCGAGCCCAAAATTTCTTTACAGCAGAGCCAGGATACATAAATAGTTCAATTGAACAGTAAGCAGAAATGGAAAATGCTAGTGGTGGGAGCTTGTTTTTACCAAATGCAGGTGATTTCAGTCTGATTTTTCAGTCAGCATCTAGGGTTTAAATATCAGCTTCTTCCCGCCCCAATCAATCTGTATATACAAAAACTCTACTGTGATTGATACAATTATTGCAGAACATACAATTGATAAAATTAAAATCTAGAATAAACCAAAACAATTTGGCAAAAAATAAATAAAAAAAAATTGATTATATAATTGATCATATATCAATAACTATAGCATCTCATTTTTGGAGCCTTTTTAATATTAAGACACAGCTTTTATACAGGGTGGTTCACAGATTAAAACTTTGATATTTGAAATTAAGTTGAAATTATTTTATTTTCAAAGGAACAGAAACTTCATTTATCATTATTAGATTTTGCTTCTATACTTATCTAAAAGAAAATAAATAGTTCCTAAATAGTTTTTCAAAGTTTATGTAAATATTTTTATTATACCACACATTTATTTATATTTTAAGTAGTTTATTTTTAAAAATTGAGAATGCAGTGCACATATATATATGATTTAAATAATTTCAGCTTCAGTTAACGTAATATCTGACAATACCTCAGTCAAAAAGGGGGTTATGTTTTTATAGAGCAGTGATTCTAATACCCTGATGTGTCTGTGAACCACCTGGGGACCTTGTCAACATGCTGTTTCAGATTCAGTAGGTCTTGAGTGAGGCCTGAGTGTCTGCATTTCTAACAATCTATCAAGTGATGCTGCTGAAGCTGGTAGGGACACTCTTGCAATCTTAGATAACAAGAGGTCAGGAGGTTTGGGCTTTGATTTACAAGTTCCACAGTATCAGGATCAAAGTCTCTGTGATTCTTTTGTCCTTTTCCAGTGCTATAAGATATTTGCTCCACCTCCAGCCATCAGTCTGCATTTTTGGCAGGAAGAGAGGATAAAAAGAAAAAAAGGCAGTACCATGCAATCTATTTATCGACGATTTTTTTAAAGAAGTAAATTACTTATTTCTTTTAGTTTCACTGGGGCTGGGAAATCAGGGCACATAATTGTAATGACTAGTGTAGATCAAGTGAGATCCATCACTTGGGGCTGGGCACGCTGCTGTCCTGGACAAAACCAGGGTTCTCTTGGCAGGGAGGATGAATGGGTACTGGGTATTAACAGACTGCCACAATGCATATGGTAAGGAATGAGAAAGATTCAAACAGTATAAATGATACACACACCAGAAAAAAAACTATTTCTATTTTCATAGCTTGGTCTGTTTCCCTAGAAGCAACGACTCACATTTCCTGAATTGTATCTGCAAAATTGTATATATGCAAATAGATATGTGTATATATTTTTCTTTCAAAACTCAACAGATTTCAAAATCTTAAAAAGCTGATGCAAAGCATGATTTTTTTTCCCTTTAATAAACTTAGCTTTTTTTTTTTCTTTAAACAGAGTATCTGTTAATATTTTATATAATTCAACACAATTTTCATTCAAAGGTACATCTTCTCGCCCTTCCTATGTTTTGACCTGTAGCCAGTGGCTTTCTGCC
>NW_006433378.1:2657981-2710709 GCF_000325575.1 Pteropus alecto | reverse complement strand
TTGATGTTTGCTTTCTGTCCCCACACAACTCCTGCTCCTCTTGATAGCTATTGTTTTGTGCCCTGGTCAAAATAGAGCAGATGGAGAAAGTTGAGAGAGAAAAGATAGGGTGGTTCTTGGCTGAGTGACTTTGCATTCTTTTAGTTTAGCAGATGGTTAGAGATGACACTTTGGGCACTTCTGTGAATTCTCACTGCTGCACTGCAGATGACTTTTCTGCATTTCTCTTGACCTGGGCAGATGCTTCTTTATTTCAGACAGTTGCTTGCAACACCTTTGGAATCTGGTGTTCACTTTCATGTACTTAACTACTGTGGTCTCACTGTCATTCTAGATTGCTCTGTAGAACAGAACCCATGATCATGTCATACTGGCCCTCTCTTTCATAGTCAGTGCTTACTCATATCCCTTGCTCTTAGATACTTGGATCCAGGACGAATTGTACATTCACTTCTATTCTGCATCATTAGATGACTTAAATTTTCTCAGATATGAGCTAGGGACAAATCCTCTGTGATTTCAACTACGAACTCTCCAAGTGTTCCCAGAAGCATCTATTTCCCTAGGCTTGAGATGATATGGAAAATATTCCATATTCCCCACCAAAAGAAGTGATGGGAGCCTGTGTAGCAACATTCTCTCCTAAAAATGTCTGCAGCAAATTTTCCCTCCTAAATCTCTGATCACTTTTCATGTCTTACCTCGTTGAGGGTGCAAGAGGCAAAGAACTAGTTTTTGACCATTTCCATTATAAATGTTGTACATGGGAATCTGTCAATGCTTTCGTATCTATCGTATTGATGTCTCAATTTTTAGCATCCTTTTATATGATATAAAGGATTTATTCTCTTGTTGGTGTTCTTTATTGCTTTGCATAGATTCATATTTTAATTTAGTATCATATTATTTCCATCTGAAGGACTTCCTTTAACATCTCCTGGTGATGAATTCTTTCAACATTTTGACGTCTGAAAAAGTAATTATTTTTCTTTCATTTCTGAAAAATAATTTGGGTATAAAATTCTACCATGGTAGTTTTTTCCACTATTTTTATGGATACTGCCCCACTGTATTTGGATTGATTTGTTTCAAATGAGAAATATACTGTCATTCTTTGTTTGTCTGTACAAAGAGACTCCAGTGACATAGATAGTAGACTGCCTGAATTTGTCTCACAGCTCACTGATGCTTTATCTCTCTTTTTCCTGTACTCCCTTTTTGTTTTTCCTTTTCTATTTGTATTTCATTCTTCAGCATTTTCTCTTTGTGTAGCTCTCTCCTTTTTAGTCCTTGGCTCTTCAAAGCCACCTTATCCTCTCTGGGCTCCCAGTTCTGTCCCCTCAATTAGGTGACATAGTCAGGCTTTACCTGGTCTCCCTCCAGGTGCTGCAATTTGGAAACTTTTTCAAGATAGTAAGTCAGGGCAATTGCAGGGCTTGCCTCATTTGTTCCCTTCTCTCAGGAACTATAGTTCTACACTGCCTGATGCCAGTGTTTAAAAACTGTTCTTTTAAATATTTAGTCTAATTTTTTAGTTATTTTATTCAGGAAGGTAAATATGACTTCTGTTACTCCATCTTGGCTAGAAGAGGAAGTCCATGTCATTGACTTTCAACATAAAACAACTTAGTACATTAGCCAGGACCATCTGACGTATGCAATCTTAATTTATTTTGGCACTGTTGGCAAGAGCATTATCTCTACTCCAGGTAATGTCCTTACACATTTTTACTTTTAGGAAAAAGATAAGATACACACACACACACACACACACACACACACACACACACTCCCCCCACCCCCCCGAAAAATATGCAGTAGATGACACAAGTAGGTGTTCACCTTCGAAGTGTATAAGATTTAAAATTTCTTATTTCACCCTCTGGGCAAAATCCAATTTAACATTGTGGCTCCTGGTGTTAAAGATAAGTGCTCACTTTAAATTGAAAACATATCCATATCTTCTTTGAAAGTGCAATGGAATTGACCCCATTGGTAGGTTCCGTTCAACAAGTCCAAAGGTCACCTGACAAAGAAAAGTTCCCCCTTGACTTTAGAAATCTCTTTTTTAACCTGAGTTTTTCTGTGTAAGAATTGAATTTATCTGAAAAGCTTTAGTTCCCCCCAACCCCTCGCAAAATTTAATCAATTATGTCTCAGTTAAAACATATGCCAAAAGTTTCCTATTCATTTTCTTCTGCCTGCTGCTTCCTTTTGTTATATTATAGAATAATAATCCCTTTTAATTATATCTTCCAGATAGCCAGATGATTTTGATCTTTATTGTTAGCATTCATCACCACATGAAAGGCCTTTTAATTTTAATCTCTGGGTATGTTGTGGAGTAGTTGGGTTTGGACAGAAAATAAACTGACATGAACCTTCAGAAAGTACAGGCATGGAAAAACAATTATATGAATAAATTTCAGTAGTATATGTTCATCGTGGTGCATCTCTGTGGCTAATTAACAAAAAGCCATTAAACAATAACAACCAACAAAAACCTGAACTCTAGTCTGACCAAATGTAACTGAGAAGGCTCTGTTAACAATTTGCTTGGTGGTAAAATGTGTTGGATGGTAGAAGAAAATCAGTATGATGGGAGGTTTGTTAAGAATATGCTGAAAACTTATGTAGTATAATGAGGTCCTATAGAAATGTGTCCTATACACTCTTACCACGTGTCACAATAGGCAGAGTTATGGATCATGATACTTGTTAATTACATTTTCCTTTTTGTTTTTTATTCTTACTTTCTATTGGACTGAAAGCTTGTATGTATTCAACTTCTGTTCATTAATTTTGTCTTCTCAGTGCCCAGTACAGTGGTAGATACTTGATAAATATCGAGAAATAGTTGCTAAATGAAATAAATGAATACATTTTTACTCATTGGATTATTTAATCAGGTTAACTTTGATGTGAAATATGTAGTCTGAGAATTTCTTTATATTTTTGGTATGTCTGTAATCTTATTTCAGGAAAAGATTATGTTTCTATATTGGTAAAACTTTTTTTTGCTTTTTTTCTGGACACTAAACTTTGTTTATAACTATAACAGATTTAGTGGCTCTTTTGCCCTAAATATTAAATTCTTCAGAAATTACTTCAAATAACCTGAAGTGATTATCTTGTTGGTAGTTCAAACTGTTTTATTTTCTAAATTTCAGTATTGCCCTGTGTCTTTGCTTCATGGTGTAGCTCTATCCTGGTAATAAATACATTAAAAGATATGTCAAGGTATATTTCTTAGAGGAAAAACCTTTAGGTTGTCTTTTTCCCTTCTATATCAATAATTGCTATATTCCTATGGTGATCACTTTTCCTGAAAAAAAAAAAAAAGTGTCTATACTATTGTTGATCTCCAGGGAATGTATGAGAAATGCCTCCTTAAAAATCGGCAATAGATTTTTGATGAGTTAGAAAAGTTTTATCCATTTCAAAAGATTCAAGCTTAGGCTATAGTAGAGTAATATCTGGATCTGTAATAGCACTTTGTGGGGGCTTTTTTACTGAAGCATCCTAGTGTCAGAGCAGGTATCAATCCATATCGATTAGAATCAGATTAGGGACTGGCAGCACCTGGAATTGTACTGGTAACTAATAAGGTGAAAAATATAGCTTTGCTGACTGTAGTAGAAACCATTTTTTTTTGTATATAAAACTACTTTTGAGCAGAAAGTATAAAGGTTGGGGAATTTATTCAATTTAGAGAATAATATATTTGCAGCAAGTAGTTACAATTGCTTTTCTTACTGAGGAAGGTGAATGCCATTGAAAAAAGCTTTAATTACCACAAAGAATGACTAAATCTCCATCCTACAAAAACATCTGTAGCATGGGGTAAGTTGTCAGAAACAGAATAATAAACAACGTAGAGAGAGGGATTCAATAGGTATATGTTCCAAATGGGATGCTGTAGATAGCTGTATGTGAGAAAAACAAAGGTTCAATCCTATGTATTTTTTTTTCTGATTAGAAGAAGCACAGAACTCAGTTTTTTTTTTCCAGTGAAAAGTTTTCTAGAGAAAGAGGCATAGAAGCCGAGACCTAAAGGATGAGTCAGAGTTAGCCAAGTAAAGGTAGGAAAGAGCTGCGTATGTGAAAGCAAGTGAATAAGTGCTAACCTGAGCAAAGACTAGAGCCCAGAACGAGGTCACTTGATGAGACTGGTGAGCTAAAGGTATGGGCTAAAAATATAAACTGGCATTTTTATAGTCCGAAGGTTCGATATTGGCAATTTCATGTAGTAATTGTACAGCAGAAATAATGAGAGCAAGAGGCAAAAGTTGAGACTGAAGAGATTAAAAGCCACTAAATACACATCATGTAAGCCCTGTGGAATGAATGAATTACATAGCTTTCTTTTTGAATAACTGAAACCTGAGAATCAAGTAGGAACACTATTATTCATATAGAAAAATAGCATCTAATAGAATGTTGAAGGGAATGCTATTTTTAAACCTTATTAATATTTAACTCATCTTTGCCTTATTTCACTGTATCTACTCTACACAAAGAAATTTACCCAATGAGAAGATTGTGCCAGGATTTTATCTCTGCTTCTGTATGGGACATGAGTCCAGATAAAAGTATGTGTGTGCATTTGGCTGTATTAGGATAGAGAGGGTAATATTGCGTGATATTGTTTATTTTTATTTTACACATGTTCACAATGAAGTAGAAATGGTGACTTGGTTCTCTTTATCTGTAATCTCTCTAGATACCCTGCCTAGACCATGTGTCACCAAGCTATGGCAAGCCCTAACACGTACCTTGTACCAATATTATTCTATTACATAACACAGCAATATTGCTTCATCTATAAGTGTAGTGTGTATGTGTATATATACACACACACATTCACCTTATTAGAGGAATACTTGAATACATGTGCTATGATTATCTTCTTCTATTACTTATTTCCTTTGACTCATAATAATTTCCAGAGAAGAGGCAAGATACAAAAGATGAGAAAAATTGATCCTTAGTAAATGAAGGGATCACCAGAGAGCTCAGAAAAAAATTAGTGACACAATTAAATGGGAATCCCAGGAGACTGAAATCCAAGACTATGAGATACAAAAAAAGAGAGTTGAAAGGTTATCATTAATTAACATTTCAATGACATTTTAAAACAAATTGTTATTTCTATGCATTTAAAGTCAGCAAAATAATGAAGCTGGAGACCCCTCTCTGATTTTTGTTGTTTATTAGCTTTTCTGGGTCTTATTAAGAAATAACTTCATCATATTTATATTACTCCCATAAATGTTGATTTTGAGCAATTGTCTGAGTTCATCACACTAAACAGAAGCATTCAAATGTATTATTCTTTGAAAATTTTGTCGGATGGTCATACATCACTTCAATATGTAGCAGCATCTCGCGACACATGTCAACCCTTTATGACAAGCAGCATAAAAATAGATTTGAAATCTAGAAGAAATAAATGCAGAAATCAATGACTTCTGGTGGCTGAAGTGAACTGTGTAGTCTTCCACGCTTGACAATTTCATGTTTTATGCAGAAGAAAAACAGTTGGAGAACATATCGGGGAGTCTATACTCAAGCTATTTGCAATCAATGAAAAAAAATGAAATATAAGCATGTGAGAAATGAGATCACCTATTATTTCCCGTGGACTTTGGGAGTTGTGTATAACAGTATCCCAAAAGGGTAGAAAATTCTTTTTTTTTTTTTCCCTATAGACTTTGTAGGTTTCTATAGCTTTTGAATGTATCTATTTCTGATAAATCCACTGTGACAAAATATTAGGGAAGAAGAATTATATAGATAAGGCTGGTCCTTGGTAAGACTGGAAATAAAAGAACTTAAAACTTTTCTTCCCTCTTTTCTTTACCCTAGGCCCTTGATTGTGTGCCAGCTATGATGCCATTCTTAGCTTTTATTTTAGCATACAGGTGACAGTGGATTCTTCCTTACATACTGACTGAAAAATGAAGGCATTCCTTCCCTGATAAGAACATGGTGTACAATCACCTTAAAGGTGTCTTCTTTAGTACAGTGGTTTTCTGAAGGTAGAAAAGTTTTTATAATTCTGAAGACCAAAGAGGAGAGGTATGAAATAGAGTTTAGATTAAACTGGATTTTGTTTCCAGCTCTACTACTTTCAAATTGCATATCACTGGTCAAATGATTTTGGCCTCCATGTGACTCAGTTTCTTCCTCTATATAAGCTGAATTTCAGACCTTTCTTTTAGGGTCAACATGAGGATTGAATGGGATCACTTATAAAAACTTCTGATATAGCATCCAACACATAGTCAGCACTCAAAATGTGACTTTCCAATTTTTTTAAAAAAGGTGAATTTATGTGGCAGTATTAGTCATTGGACACAGGATGTAACTCTAGTATTTATTCAAATTAAACAATGTCCAGTGGTTTCTCAGTATCAACATGATTTTAGTATAGTGCTTAGAAAGTAGCAGACCCTTAATATGTGCTTAAACACGGAGTGGATGACTGGCCTTACCTTTTTTGGAACATGTTTCAGGATTAGGCAGGTACATCTGATAACTCTACATGACCATTTTAGAGGTCTCAAAATCTTCCAAATGCTACATCATCTTATATTTCAGTATAGACATCCTGTAGAAAACCCATCAACCTTGTTCAAACATCTTTCCATGATTAAGTTTATAAAAACAATTGCCTGGAAGTCAATTTTAAAAAGTAAATACTCTGAACCACCTTTGAGGGTTAGAGAGAGACTCTAATAATATTTTAAGCTAGAACTATTACAGAACATGTTTTAAATTTATGCAACAAATTGGTATTCATCATAGACAAGATGATGATTTTTAATATTTAAAGTTTTCAAGCTCATTTTTTTTTTTTTTTGTGACATTCTAGGTAAAAAGTTTCCACTTTCACATCTTCCATCACACCTCCCATTGGTTTTGTAAAAACGAAGAAAAATTGGTGATACTTTTTTTTTTTTTTTTTAAATATGTAGGACTGTAACCACACTGTCATTTATTGCTTTGGGACATGTTTCTTTTCTGAATTGTATTTCCTTAAGTAGCTTCTTGCTTTTGTAATCTCTCCTTCACTTCATGTTCAGGAACAATCAAGACCAATACCATAAATAATAATGAAAATAAGCTCATTAGAATACATGAAAGAGATCTAAAGAAAACTAAAAAAGGGGCTTGGGTACTATTATTTCATTCAAATCAAATTCAGGTAGTTTTGGTGGATGGTTGAAGCAACTGGAGATCTTAGAGAATGATTATTAGTAAATTAGTAAGAAATGCTTAGGGGAACAAATGTGCTATTACAGTGCTATTATAAAGTAATGTGATTATGATTACTGATATTGAGCTCTTCCACTCAGAATTTTAATATTTACAGAAGTGGGAAATACTATACCTTTGCTTCTGCAAATAACCTACAAATACTCTAACATTCTATTAATATGAGGAAAAAAATGGGACAATTATTTCCCCTCTGATCAATTCACTTTTTATATAATCAGATAGAAAAGATGAAATTAGTGATAGATTGCATCGAACATCCTAGAACCTATTAAAATAGAGTACAGTAAAATATTAAAATAGAGGATAAAATATGCACAATATCAAACTCTTGAGAATTGGATAGTTAGGGTTAAGAAAAGTATGATGAAAAACTGACTTTAAGATATGACTTAAAACTCTTTTCTGTCACATACTGTCTGGAATGATTGATTATGCTACCACCGTTGATAATGGAAGTTTGAGAAGATGTGAATCACATTCAGTACAGTAGGTTCAGACTCAGATCCTCTACAAATGAACTTGTCTTGGTGTTTCTTAATTGTATGCATTAAAAATTCAGTTCCAGGAATCTAAATTATTTGTAGCAGCATTGAATTTCAACTTACATGCTTTGTTACATAATTATAGCGATGGTCTGAAATCCTTAAGCTATAGGATAGAGAGCACATACCAGCAGTTTTCAACATGTCAAGAAACATAACTTTCTAAAAATCAATTTATATTGCTTCTTCAAAATAGTCATTCATTCAAAGAAATGAAACCATTGCCATATGAAGCTGATGACTTTTGGTAATGATATAACTTCATTCTCATCATCAATAATAACAATAGGTTAACATGAATATATTCTTTGACAATTTCCATGTTATTTACACATATATTTCATCCTTATACTAACCCTTGGAGAATGGGAGATATTCATTTTGCCTTAATCTTCATCCCACTTTCCCAATGTGATCTGTCTGGCAGTACAGACTAGCCTAAGATACAAATGCAAGCAAATACGAGGCTGCATTGTCATTTCTTGTGTGAGTAGGCAGAACTAAAAAGTCTGGCCTGTGAACATTTCCAAGAAACTGGGAACAGTCCTGAAAGGGAGCGGTTATAGTGCATTCTTCTTTGTGTACATGCTGCCTGGCAAAGATCCTATAATATTAAGTCATTTGCTGAATAAATGAGTGAAAATTATTTGGAACCAACATGACATAAACTATTCAGAAGCAGCATTTCCTTTCTGGCGTTGGCTCCTTGTGCTCTTGAAAATCAGCGTCTTCTTCAATCGGTCGGAGTACTGCCTTCTCTTTGTCTTCTGAGACCTAGAGTCATGTAAAAGATAGAGCAGGAAGTCTACACACCCTTGGCACGTTAATGATAAATAACTTCCAGGATTTTTATTCAATCTAAAGAATTATATCTAAGAAAATCAATTTCATTTTTAATATTCCCATTATAGGCAATCCTCATTGTTAGTCATTTCTGTATTTGCTCATTTACCTACCTGCTATAATTTATTTGCAACCCCCAAATCAATTCTCTCAGAACTTTCAAGGCATGTGTGACAGGCATGGAGTGGTGAAAATTTGAATTGCCCTATGCTAGCATTTCTGGCTGAGGTAGAATAAGGCTATGCCTTGCCTTCTTGTTTCTGATTTGATACCAAACAAGTGTGCCTTTTGGGGTCTATTTAGTGCCATGTATTTCACACTTTCATAATTTTTGTTGGTTGTTTTGCTATTTAACATGGTCTACATGCACAGTGTTGAAGTGCTATCCAATGTTTCTAACTGCGAGAAGGTTGTGATGTGACTTATGAAGAAAAAAACGTGTTAGAAAAGCTTCACTCAGACATGAGTTATAGTGCTGTTGGCTGTGAGTTCAATGTTAATGAATCACCATTACATATTAAATAAGATGTCTTTAAACAGAAACATACATAAAACTACATAATCATTAATCGCAGAAAACTAACCCTGTGTTTTCAGCAGAAGCAGTGGCTCAGTACTTGTTCAGTTTTTGAGGCAACTTTATAGAACATATCTGCCACAAATAACGACAACTACATGTAGATGATAGTGTTACCTCAATTTTACACAAGGGAAAACAGAGTCAAATCAAGTAAATGGTGGCTGGCAAGAGATCATATCACCAGAGGTTATACAATGAAGACTTCTAAAATATTGCTCTTTTAACTACGATAGATGCCTTAATGTGTGTGTGTGTGTGTGTGTGTGTGTGTGTGTGTGTGTGTGTGTGTCCATGGGCATAACATTTTTTTAAAGTATTTTTTAAAAGTAAAAGACTGGAGATACTAAATCCTCTAAAAAAATAAGTACCTTTAGTTACTTTAATCAGTTACTATTATTTCAGTAAAACTGAGTCAAAACTTGTTGACAATTTTATACCATTTTGTAAATGAGCGTTAATTGTGGTTTGGCACTCAGATATCCTTAAGAAGCCGGTTATCTCTTAGATATATAGACAGTTAGGGAGTTAGGTCCTGGAAATACTATCACTGTGGCATCTTCTTTTTTTTTTCCCCCCCACGAGTTCCCTTTGGAAATAAGAAATGGGCTGCAAATGCACCTAACTGCTTTTTATTTTTTTAAATCTATAATTCTTTTAGTGAAACTTGTCTCCATAGACTCATTTTCCCTCACACACAGGATGATGGATAAACATATCTGCCTATGGGTGGAAGAAGTTTTTTGAGATGAGTGCTTCAAGGTCAGAAGGCTTTAAGAAGACATATTTTCCTTCTAGCTTGCTTGGTAGGGTCAAACCTTTTCTTCGTGCTATAAAAACTTAGAAGGCAATTAAGCTATGAACTGTTTGACTCCACTTGGTTGCCTGTAACCGCTGGGTCTGCATTGTTAGAGAATGCGTCTCATGGCAGATGGTCTGTAAAGGCTTCCTGGTAGCAATAACTTGAACTGCACCTGTCTCTCCATCTATTGCATTCGTTTTTATTTTGATAAAGCAGTGCTCCTTGGAAAATAAAGATACAAAAGCAGCTAAAGAGTACGTATCAATTTAATAACTATTTATTAAGAATCTGCACTAAAGCAAGACCTATATTATCTGAAACATATGCTTACATTAGAAATGCCTTTATTCCCTGAGTTAAGAGGTTTCTAGTATTCCTAGAATGCTAAAATATAGAGAGGAAGTTTTCTTACAGAGTATTAGTACAAAATGCAGTGGCTTTAGCAGAAATAGATTTATGGTATAACCAGGCCTAGAGCTAGCCCTTGTGACCAGTGACTTAAGGTACGTTTTCCCAGATAACTTACTGAAAAACTCTGACCCTTAGTTTCCTGATCTGTAAAATGGAATAATGTTGTCTACTTTACTGAGTTATTGTGAAGAATAAATTAAAAGATACATAACGAGCCCAGCACGGGGCCTGACACATGACTGCTCTGTACAGGTTTACCGTTGTGTTATTATCAGAGGAATAAACATGGATTTTGAAATTGTATTTAAAATTGAGCCTCAAGCATCAGTTTTGATGAAAGAATATAAAAATGCAAATTTCAGGAGAACACTTAGCACTTACCAGAGCTTAGGAATATGAGGAGAAAGAGCTTTCACATGCCTGTCATTAAAGCATCATAATGGACAACATTATTTATTAAATTTATAACCTGGCGCCGCTCTTGATGGACTTGCCTCAAGGCATGTCTGCAAAATGAAATACTTTTATTTAAAATGCATAGATCAGAGTGGCAAAGTGGCAATTGGAATCTGTTAACATTATCAGCTTGGAGGCGGCATTTAAAATGCTTTTTTGCCATGCCTTGCCTATTTGCCAGTTAGAGTTTTTTGAATTTCTATGAATTGGTCATTCTAGTTAAGGCCACCCAGTGGGAAATCTCTGACTCCCAGGGTCTGTAGGCAGAAAACTCAATTGTCTGCTGTGGCCCCAATCATGCGTAGACATCAAGAATCTCTTAAGTATACTCGAAGCAGATATTGGAAAC
This sequence comes from Pteropus alecto, assembly GCF_000325575.1. Classification (NCBI taxonomy): domain Eukaryota; kingdom Metazoa; phylum Chordata; class Mammalia; order Chiroptera; family Pteropodidae; genus Pteropus; species Pteropus alecto. The sequence continues at coordinate 2,699,445 of NW_006433378.1, read as the reverse complement.
AAGAGAGTTAAGTGAGCTTTTCTATACTCATGTCCAATGTTTTACTGAAGAATGGGAGAGTTAGGGGTTATTTTGCTAAAAAGGTGTATAACTAATGCCATGTGACATTATCTATGTAAAACAATCCTGGCCTTGACATTATTAAGGAGGAATAAAAAATGAAGAGCTCAAAATGTGAACTCAGATAAGCTGAATTACATGCACCACTTCTCTGTGTGCTTTTCATAGTCTTATTTCAAAAGTGTATAGTAATTTTTCTTGTAAAAAACCTATTTATCTGATCACATTTAAGTTTCTGTCTCTTCCTCTCAGTAAATTATTTCCCTTCAACACTTTTATTTATCACTCTTATTTATTTCATATCTCTGACTTCTTTGCAATTATTATTTTGCCTTGCCCAAAGAGTAGCTTCGCAAACATAAATTAAGCGAATAATATGTATATTGTGTTTTATAAACCTCCACTGGTTGACTTGAGAATTGTGGCTGACATTTGGTTCTTATCCCCATTTTCCTTTCTTCTCTCTTTCTCATAAAGCCAACATAATCTCTGTCTACCTTTCCTTTAAGCTAATGGTGGCCTTGTGATCTACTTCTGGTCATTGAGATATAAACAGATTTCTTCTAGGTAGTTTCTGGTAAGAATTCTTGTTCCATGATAAAAGAGATAGACACCTGATATTACTTGCTAGTATTGCATCTTCCCACTTCTTCCTTTCTTGAACGAGGATTCGATGTCTAATTCACAGAAGTCCTCTTATCCCTGTGAGATAACAGGAAGAGTCATTATGGAAAAGGATACAGCACAGGAGCCAGGATATTTGATGCTATCATTATGTTGCTAAATTAATCCAAAGACCACCTACCTCCACATTTATTACTGAATAAACAATAGTTGTCATTATGGTTTTAGGTTTTTTTGTAGTTGGGTTTTCTGTAACTTTTAGTCTAGAGCATCTCTAATGACTATATGTACTGAATTCATCAAATAACACATCTGAGCTTACAATATTTTTGTGCACATTTTATTGTGAGAGTCACAGGATAAGAAAAAAAAAATCATGTAATTCTGAGAAGCATGCTACCTCATTGGTAACTTCAGTTTTGGAGAGGAACTGGATAAAGTAAGTAAAAACTTAAGGGTTAAATATAGATTACATTAGAAGTTTATAAATAAAATAATCTATCTATCTATCTATCTATCTATCTATCTATCTATCTATCTATCTATCTATCTATCTATGGAAGAGGGAACAATGAGAATATAGCCCAATGATCTTCTCCCTAGAGAATATAGTTCTTTCCTGTGGCATTCATAATATTGGTATATCGTTTTAATACTGTCACTCACACAGCTCACAAGGAGCATGCTCACAATGACACAAGGAAGATGAGTGTGCCTGGCTTGAAGACTGACGTGCACTGTGGCCTCAGGCAAGACACTCAATCTCCTTGTCTTGGTTTTCTCCATCTGTGAGGATAGAATGATAATTCTTGCACAAAATTTTCCTTCAGAGGGCTATTGAAAAGATTATTAAAAGAACATTTTAGTCCATTGAGGAATAAATACTTTATAAAAGTAGAAAAATTTATTTTCCCAGAAATGGAGAAAAGAAGACATATTTCATGGCTACCTATGGCCTTACATGACCTGTAATGGCATATGAGAAAAGAGCACTCTGGGAATGGAGTCAGTTACAGGCCTACTCTCTGATCCCTATTTCCTCTATAGTGTAGAAAAGCAGAGGATACCATGCCTTATTCCTGATGCTGCATTGAGGGTTCAAGGTAAGACAGAATTGCCTCTTAAGCTTTTCCATGAACATGTGGGAAAGAGAATGTAATAAGGAGTTGGCATACATGAAAGGATGAGATGGCCTAGTTATTTAATATGAAAGCATCCATCCCCTTCAAAATTAAGTATCTAATTGAACAAAGTCCTGTAATAGTTATTTTGCTAGAACAATGTACTACCTGGAGGCTTATGGTTCAGGCCCTCATTAATTATTTTCTGAAATAGGTATCTATTGATGTCTCAATATCTCATCACTCCCCATTACCATATTACCTTCACATTACTACAAGGTTCATTCTTTTAAGGCAAATTTTAAAAATTATATTATTTCCTTGTTCAAACACTTATAGTATTTAACCATTGCTTACAATATAAGGACAAAATCTTACCTAAGTGTTCCAGATTCTCTATGATATGATCTATATCTACTAATCCCTGTAAATAAATTTTCCTCTGTCCAAATCTATCCTTTCTTTTGTACCTATTATGCCCTAAATCCACTTCATTTTTTTTTCCAGTTTAAAGGGAGTCTATGCATACATCAAGGCTTATGCCAAATACCATCTCACAGAAGCTTTTTCTGGTCACTTTAGCATATGAAATTTCCTTAAGATTTTATTTTTCTCACATGGAACTCGTGCTATATCATCTTATATTTTAGTCATTTGGGTATAGTTTTGTTCCACTTTTCTAGAATATACTCTCCTGGAAGGAAGAGACTATCTATTCTAGCACCTAACATAAAGTACATTGGTCATCTCAGGTGCTCAATTAAGAAAAATAAAGTGTTTAAATTATACTCTAAAGCCACGAATGTGTACTATAATAGCAGAAATAAAGTACTGAAGTAAAACATGAGTGGACCGTAATGTATTTTATTTGCATTCTGATTAACAATGGGCCATGTAAGGCCATGAGGGTGGAGAGTGGGGCTGCTTAACGAAGAATTAAAGTTCTGTCCACATGTCCGTGTGAGCTCAGTTGCACCTATTTGCCTAAAGCCTCATAGTTATAACTTGGAATCTCTTCACAACTGAGTAGATCTTAGTGTGATTAATCAACATTAAAAGAGAGAAAGGAGGTTGGAGAAAACAATTCTAGAAAACATTGCTATAAGAAAGTGTAATCACCTAGATTTTCATTCTAGGACCATAAACCTCATAACATTTTGGCAAAAGAAAATATTTAATAGATGAATTAAAACAATTATTCAAAATCAAATAGTAACAACCTCTAATACTCATGGAATTTTTCCAGTGTGCCATGCTCTAAGTGAATTTCATACATTATAATTCTTACTCCTCCTGACATCTCTATGAAGTAGGCATTATTTCCCTCTGTTTTACAGATAGGGAAACTGAGGTTAGAAAACTTGGCCAAGGTCACCCAGCTGGTAAGCAGTAGTGCCATGATTCCCACCCAGGTTGGTTCATTTTACTTTGCCTTATTCTTCCAAACAATCTCAGCTTCCATGCAAGTTTTCCATAGTTTGACAATTTTAGAAATTTCCAGATTGGAAGCGTGAGGGCCATGCTCAGGCATCTGCCTGGTTGGGACAAGAGAATTCCTCGTTCCAGTTCGGGATGAAGTGCATATCCTCTGTGCACCAAGAGCGGAACAACATATTTGTGTTGCCTGTCTAAGCTCTGTCACTTTCTTCTTGCCAGCCTAGATCTCACAGGTGTCGACCATAAACATTAACAATTTAGGATAAGAAGGTTGGAATTTACAGCTTAAATTCAGGCAGGAAGAGAGAATTTTGAGTTCTTTGCTGGCCAGGTGTGTATGATAGATGAATAAGCTGGAGGAGGGAAAGTTCACTGTCACTGTTAGTGTGATTAATTTTAAAACACGTTACCTCATTAGTCCATTTTGGGGATGTAAAAATGTGTTCAAGGACTTACCTGTAATGTCTTGAAGAAGAAAGCTCTTAGAGAAACAAGTACATTTTTAAAAAGTGATTGGAAAATTAGAAATACTTAGGAAAAAAATCCACTTCAGCCAGGATGACATCATTATAAAATCACCGAAAGCAATTTGTTTTATAGAATCAGAACAAACCCCTCAAATTGACTTCTAGTTTCCTTTTTAAAAGAGATAAATTGAGACTGTGAGCTGCTATGCTAATAATCATCCAGATAAGAAGTGTGTTTGCTCCGTGACAGACCCCTTGAAATGGGGTTTGTTAAAATGAATGCATTGCATTCACAGGAACAGAAGCGCTGCCGGGTCCTGCTGGCAATAAATCGAGCAATTCGATTTTGACTTGGATGTTTATCATCTCTCCTCTTCTGTGCACTGCGATGCAAAGGGGGAGGGGAAAGGGCTGTAGTTCAGCCTGTGGGCTGCTGGTGTCATCCCATTACCACAGAACCGAGATGGTGCGTGGAGTGGTTCTATTCAAGTACTTAACACGTTAGTCTGTAATTTTTGTCTTAGAGGTAATGAGGCCTGACAGCTTTGGCTGGTGCACTATAACAATCCCACACTGGTATCTTTGAAATTCTTCGTTGCCAAGTTCGTATAGAAATAAATGACTTTTGCAAAATGACAGTAAACATGCTTCATTTTATAAGGCATTATGGTTAACAACCTGAAACAATGAAGTGTTTTTTTGAGCGATAGCTAAACTAATTTGAGCGATATTAAAAATGCTGATGTGGATGCTAAGCCACTGTTTTGTTTTGCTTTTTGTTTATTTTTGTTGGCTTTTTGTTGTTGAATGGGGAGAATCATCTCAGGAATACACATATGGCCTAATTTTCAAAGATTAATAGTAATAATGATAATAATAATCTCATCCAATATTTTTTCTCCGTAGAGCCTCATCTTGAAAAATAAAAAGACATCAAGCAGGATGGTTCATACACAAGCTGGGATTACTGTGCTGCATTGTCACTTCGGTACATGGATCAGCTGCCACGAAAGACAGGAGATGCGAACTGCTGCTGAACACCTCGCTGGAGTGAGTACCACGGGTTTTCGGTGACAACGAAGTGCAAAAGGGCTTTAATAAAACTGGGAAACCTTTGGAAAAAGTTGCTTTTAACACCATGCTGACAATTAACTGGTTCTTAAGCATAATTAATGGAAGAAACACACTGTAGGAATTATTTTTAGCTGAAATTAGCTGACAATTCAGGGCTCACCGGGACTTGCTGGCATTTGAAGTGTGGACTATTGCCAAATTCAGTGAGAAGTGCATTTGTTAAGTAAACTCCCTTTAAGTATCTTGTACCCTGTCAACCAGGGCATTACAGAAAGGAGCCCACTGTTCAAATACAAGGTTGTGCTTCTTAAAAGCTGTTCAATCACGAATGCAAAGTCTTAAAAAAAACCCCACCAGAACAGAAATAATGAATAGAGACAGGTCTGAGAGGAATGACATTACCAGTTAAAATAATAAAATTGTTCCCTCTGTTTAGAATGAAGCCAGATTACAGAGATGTAAGAAATTTAGGAATGAGGAGCAACAATGTATTGCTTTGAGTATCTATATTTATAGGTAAAAACCCTGATGTGTAGTGTTTTATTTTATAGAACTTTTATAAATTAACCCTTGCTGATAATTATTATGAAGGGAAGATTAATAAATTGAAATTTTCAAATGAACTTAGACAGTGGTCAAAAACAGGAATGTAGGATTACAACTGCTTTTTAAGATACTTAATCATACCTCTGAAAGTTTATAGGCTAGGTGTTTATAGTACATAAATTTGAAAGAAAATAGAGGAATCAAACTAGTCATGAAAGCAAAAGATCATATAAGAAGTGAGCACTTTTTTTAATAGAAAATATTTTTTGAAAAGGTGACTTTCTACTTACTCAAACTTCTCTTTCAGACATACGTAACTGTTTAGTAAATTGTCTCTTTCGGAGCTGTAAATGTTTTAGAGATAGCACCTGATGTGCCAGACCAAGTAATGTCCTAAAATGTTTTTAGGAGACATAAAAATGTTCCCATCAAATGAGTGAGTTTCTGCTCAAGACTGATTATTACATGTAGTCGTCAGCCAACTATATTGATATTGTGTTTTGTCTAAACTCTTAGCCTTCAAGAATCCAAATTCAAAATTATCATCATGTACTCTGAGATTTTAGGCAAACTTTTCCTTTAGCTTTATTTTCTTTATGTTAAATGAGGGCAAGTGTTCTTAAGCAACACCCCTCCCCCTTAACATTGTTCACTATCAGCTTGCACAAATGCATAACTTTACTTAAAAGTTGAATTCATAATTCATTTTATTTTATGTGATCATATTTGAAAATAACTTGAAAGCAGATATTAAGACCTACTTTCAACCTCCTGAGACAATGCTGTGACTCAAAATGCTATGGATCTCTTCCAGAAGTCTACAGGCAGGATCCCAAAACCGCCAAGAAGTATCTAATAGGAGACATGCACAGTCAGACTTGCAGGAGGCTGGGGACAGGTTTTCAAATTAATTTAGATAGTCTAAGGAAGACTAATGTCATGTCTCATCACAAAGACACAGAGAAAGGTCTTCTTTGAGTTGTATTCTTTTTCATTTACTAATAAAAACATGTAAAGTTGGATTAAGAAAACTGACATAAAATTTTTATTTCTTAGCTTTTACTTATTATTTCATTCTAGGGGCCTATTTTATGGAAAACGTTGGCAAACTGGCATGCTAATAGTGAGCAATTATTAATGTGCTGAGGGGAATGATAATTAGCTTGAGGCTTGAGGAATCTCAAGATGTTTGGCCTGAAGAAGAGAAGTCTTAATAATAGCTATCTTTTGCTAAGTCATTATATTTATTTATTTTATTCTGATAGGAAATAAGAGGTTTCTGGCTCAGAGACATATTTTTAATTACTCATAGAACATTTTAATCAGTTCCCCACTTCCCAAACCCCCATGTGGTGACATAATGAGGGAAATGTCACCTGCACTTACAGTGGAGACAGGAATACCAAAATTATAAATTTCAGAGTTTACTTAGGGGCTGGTGGCACAGTTGTTCTTTTTATCTCTGGGAGAAGAGAGAGAGAGAGAGAGAGAGAAGAGGGGAGAGAGACAGAAGGGGAGAGAGACAGAAGAGGAGAGAGACAAAAAGAGGGAGGGGTGAGGGATACATGGGGGCAGGGAGGGAGGTGGAGATGAGACAGAGCTTTGCTCTGTAATATAAATAATGTAAATCATCTCTGGGGAGAAAAGGTGATGATCCCCAGGTTTATTACCTTTGGAAATGTACATAAATAGCTACAGGGGAGGTACTTGTCTTTAACTTTCGATACTTGTTTGCCATTTATACATCTTTTAATCCAACATGCCAGTAATATTTGCTCAATAAGCCTTGACTATGCTAAAACATGAATATATTTATGTCATATTGCTTCCTGACATGTTTAAGAGTCTGAAGAACATTAATATAAAGGAAGTAGGTTTATTTTATATGGATTTGAATAATAGAAATGGGGTAAATGGGCAGAAATCATAGGGAAGCATTCTCATTCATTTTAGAATCTAAGATCTTTTTAACAATGAAACTGATTCCCTCATAAATTTGTAAATTTCTTATTCCCAGTAGGTATACAAATGTACTATTTATATTGGAGAAGCAATTGTTGCAGTAGATAAATGGACTAGGTACTCTCCAAGGTTCATTCCATTACTATGATTTAATGTCTGATGTATTTCAGCTGAGAGCAAGACCCCAATGAAACTAAAATTCTATACAATGTGAACTAAGAAATGTGGTTATATTTGTTTGGCTCTTGCTTTGAAGAATTATGGTGTAGTGCTATCCGGACTGCTATCAGCATTCATATTTGGATGTTTCTAATAGGCTAAATTAGAAACAACTTAGTAAGATAGAAAGACTTATCCATATTCAGATTTGGCAAATTTGAATTTCTCTGAGATAATTTTAAGGGTAGATAAATTACTCATTTTTGACCTACCCCTTATATTAGCATCTCTTTTATTCACTGTGGTATCTTTAGAGTACTGCATAGGGCCGCAAAACAAAAACAAAAACAAAAACCACGGAATAAATTATTTTGTAATAATAAATTGGTGGATAGATGGATAAATGGTAGATGTTAAGATTATTGATGTAAGAAACATCCAAACTTGTAGAGAATTTTTATGAGTTTGAGCCAAACTGACAACAATTGCCAGGAAGCAAAATCTCAATGGTTTGAGAAAATGCTCCTGAGAATGGCAGTTTTGCAGTTTATTTATACATTAGAACCAAAGGAGGAGACCTAAGGAAGGTTACATGAAATCCATCAGTGGTAGACTAAGGGGGCGGGAGAAAACAAAGTGGAGAAATCTCTGGGATTGGATTAAGAGTAAAACAGAGAGACACATACTTTTTTTTACATCGGTGGGTACAGGATAATTAATAATTAACATTTATATCACTTAGAGATGGTTTTTGGGGACAAGATAACAACGAAGGATTCAGTGGGTATGCCCTGAGGGGTCCAGAAACAGAGGATTACTCTGACATTCCAAGAGTCTGTTACCTTAGATGCAAATAGACAATAGACAGGCTTACTTAAGGTAAAGATTGACCTTTGTCAAGAAAGCTACAGGCCGAGGCTGTGACTACCACCATGACCTACTCTTAGGTATTTTTATGTTCAGATCATCCTATGTGGTTAATTCGGTCTCTGAGTTTGTAGGACCTGCCATGCTGGCCTCCCCTGAGCTTGTCGGGTTTAGTATGCAGCCCCTTTTTTTATCCACAGGGTTTCTGTAGCATCTTTTCCAAGTCTTTAAATTGAGTTTCAACGTTCCTAGAAAACTTTAAGGAGAAAAACCATTCTGTTTATGAGCAAGAAAGGCCTTAGGATATACTTCTGTCTCTAGTTAGATGAAGAATGAAAATTTAAAATAGAAACTGTAAGTTGTGATCAAAAAGGTCTTTGTCTTTACCTGCATCCTTTGAATACCTTTTAAATAAGTAAATTTTCATTACTTTAATAATTCTAAAATAATATTTCTGGGTTCAGAAGAAATCAGCAAGAGAAAACTATCATAGAGAAGTGGTAATTGATGACGAATAGTCTGCTAAGTAGACAAGTGGCTAGTAACAGAAGGGGTCCCTTCCCAGATTACTAAGCTCCTTGGAGTGCAGGAGTTTCAGCAAATGCTGTAGTTCTTAGACATGTTGGAAAGATCTTTTGCTTAAGCAGAGAAAATGGCCTAGGTCCTTTTCAAATATAAGACGTTATAACTTTTAAGGTCATAGAGTCTAAGTAAAATTAAATTATTGGTTTTAAATTATAATACTGATGACTATAATTTTTCAGAGCATTATTTGACATACCAAACCTGTCAGGGAGAAATAAATATATTTATGAGGAAAATGGGACAGAAAATTTGAAACCATATTGATCCAGAAAACTTGGAAACATGTTTATTACACAGCATTGTTTAGAATTGAGAAAGTGGAATGGTATTTTTCCATAACCTGGACAATTTTATTTTATTTTTATTTTATTTCAATTTTTCCAGTTTGAATACTTTTTCTTTCTTTTTCTTGACTAATTACTCTGGCTAGGACTTTCACTACTATGTTGAATAAAAGTGGCAAAAGTGAGCATTCTTTTCTTATTCTTGGTTCTACATTGAGTATGATGTTAGCTGTGGGCTTGTCTTATACGGCCTTTATTATGTTGAGGTATGTTTACTCTATACCAAGTTTGTCAAGAGTGTTTATCTTTAATGGATCTTGAATTTTTTCAAATGTCTTTTCTGAAACTATTGAGATGCTCATGATTTTTATCCCTTATCTTGTTAATTTGGTATATCACATTAATTAATTTGCAGATGTTGAACAGCCTTGCATTCTTGAAAGAAGTCCCAGTTGATCCTGGTGTGTGAACCTTTTAATACACTGTTGAATTTGGTTAGCTAATATTTTGTTGAGAATTTAGCATCTATGTTCTTCAGGAAAATCTGGCTCACAGAATCAATTTAAAGAGTTGTTTGCGTGGTTTTACTTTCAACCTTCATTTTCCCTGTGATTCATCCTTTTCCTCTCTTCCTCACTTCATCTCATCTTTCTCCTTTTTCTTTCTTCTCCCTTTTTCCCTCTATTATCATTCACATTTTACTCATGTTTACTATGTGCCAAGCACTGTAGTAGATTCTGGGAACAAGTGGTGAAATATTACACATGGTTCCTTCAATCATAAAATGCACAGTCTACTTGGGAGGTCAGACTCTAAAACAAATGAGTGTTTTGAAAGGGTGTTATGGGTGTACATAGGGAGAAATATTTTTCCAAAGAGTGATGCCCTTGTGTTTCCATCATCATTTCCTCTTGAATTCCATTAATCATATCAACAAATATTTTTAACACAAACTTGTCACTATTCTAAGGCACTATTCAAACTTGTCACTATATCTTGGCCTTAGATGATCTGCCTTTTCCCCCATTGTTCTGTAACCCCTCTACCATTTTCAGACCTCTTGTCTTTTTGGCACATGCCCTTGTTTTCCTGACTTAATGGATATCAAACATTTTTAGAGGACCTTACTCCTCCTTTCTTCTTTTTTTCCTCCTCTTTTTTGAGTATAATCTTAGTTCCCCTTGCCTAGGTATACCAGGAAACAGAGATAGTGAGCACACTTATTCATTCATTTATAATTCACTTGTTCAGCAAACATCTATTTAGGAAACATTTAGTCAATAAACATTTCGTGAGTATGTAATCTTTGGCAGGCACTGAATTACGCTCTATTTTTGATGTACTCCTTGCTCCTATTGTCACTTTTATACTCTTCTGCTTTTAGATATATGCCACCTGAATGTATGGCCCGATGCCCATCTGTTTGCTGTTTTCTTCTGATGTCTCAGTTAATCCACCGCCTTCTTTCAGAGTCTTGACATCTGACATAAGTCTTCTTTTCCCCATATCTTCTGACATGTTAAAGGATAATATCAGTACCTGTGTGGGTAAATTCATGTTCTACAAAAACTATTGAAGAACTCATTCCTCGAGGATCTCTCCCTCCAAATAAATATCACTTGACTTTTTTCTTCTAAATAGAGAAAACTTAATTGGGTACAAAATTAACTTGTAACGTGTTAAATAAACGATATCCCAATTTTTTATTGGTAGTTAAGAATGTGGTATCTTAATTATGAACATTATACTTGCCTATTTAACAATATATTACCCTAACTGTTAAGCTTTTTCTTTTTTAAGGTAACTGGAAAAATATGATACTGAAATCTATTTTCAGTATCTGTAAATTTCCAAGATTATTGAACAAATATTTCAAGTAAAAATATAAATTAGGTTTATGAACATTTTAAGGGACAGTCTAAGTACTTTATTATCACCAATAAAGAAAATAAAACTTTGTTAACAACAGTACATGTAGCCATAAAACCCTCAATTGGTTAGTTACAAAGATACAATTCAAAATCTTAATGGGATGCAGTATAAATTGATCTTAACTATAGTTTATTACTTTGAATAAGATTTTAAATAATCATATTCGAAATAACCTGGAAACTTTTACTATGTTAAAATTCGATTACATAATATAACATTCAATTAATTAACTCAAGAGAGATGAAATTTATTATAGGAGTAGTCCCTTTTAAAAGCAATGAAATTCAGCTTATAGCTAAATTAATTTTATACCATATTTGCTTGAAATATAAACTCAGTATATTTCTGGGATAAGTTTAAGCCAGCTGATGTGAACAGGTTTAAATGTGCTGTTGTTTTCACTTTGGTAGATACAAAATTCTGTACAATAAGAAGTTGATGATATCGTGGTCATTCACTGACACTGAACAAAAATTAGATGTATGGCTCTCAGGTAATGTGAAAGTGTAATCATCCTTTCTGTATGCAATAGCCTAGAATAATTTTGTAATTCACTGGAAACTAATTTATAAATATTATTTATAGGAATGACCTATCAATCATTGGATTTGTAAAAAAAAAAAAAGATGCATTGAAGAGAAATCATAGAATACTTCTGGGGAATAACATATCTGTTTCTTTTGCTACTTGAAATAAAATGCAACTGCAAATTCAAGTTAGATCTGAATTTAAGGTTACTTGTTAGAGTAAGTCGGCTTAAGACTTTTGTACAAATACACTTTTGAGAGTATTTCAGAATTGATTTTATGTCCTGGTGTTTTAACTTGTTTGGATTTATCATTATAGTTTACTTAATTTTATTTAGAAAGAAATTTTTAAGATTATAGAAAAATTACATTCTAAACCTCTCAATCCCAAAACTCAAATGTACAATAAATATCTCATTATTTTTTTTTCTGCAGATTGATTTATCACCCTTGCATTCTTGACATAACATTCACTTGGTCATATCGTATAATTTTTATTATATATTGCTGAGTTATATTTACTAATATCTTATTTAGAATTTTGCAAATATATTTATGAGAGACTAGTTTGTAAGTATTTGGTTTGTTTGTTTCAAAGTTTCTCTGGTCCTCACCAGCTTTTGGAATCAAAATTGTGCTAGCCCTTCCAAAATGTTAGAAACATTTTCCTTTTCCTTTTGTTTTCTATTATCTAAAAGGTTTTATGTTAGATTGAGTAGGAAGATTCAAGGATATGTGGACCTGGAGTTATATTTTTGGGAAGGTTTTAAATAATGGATTCAACTAGATAAATAGTTGTATATTTTGATTTTCTGTTTTCTTCTATGGTGTGTTTCAGTAAGTTGTATTTTTAAAGGAATTTGTCTATTTCACCTAAATTTTCAAATTTATTGGTGTAAAATTATTCATAATACCAGTTTAGTTTCCTTCTAATGTCTATAGTTCCCTCTGTCTTTTTTATACTGGTAATTTTTATTTTCATTCTGGTTTTCTTGATCAGTCTTACCTGTGGTTTTTAAAGTTTATGAATCTTTTTAAAGAACCAACTGTGGTTTTACATTTTTTATTTTGTATTCATTATCTATTTCACCAACTTCTGCTTTTTCCTTTATTTTCTTCTATTTTTTTTTTTTTTTGGTTAGTTTTATTTATTTTTTAAATTTTATCTTATTAGTTTCAAGTATACAGTACATTGGTTAGACATTTATATAGTTTATAAAACAATCCCCTAATTGCTCCTTCTCTCCTCTGGCTCTCCACCTAGCCATTGCATTAATGCTAACTGCATTCCCTATGCCCTGCTCTCCATCCTCATGACCATCTGTGAACTACTAATTTGTACTTCTTTAACCCTTCACCCCATTCTCCAAGCACCCCCCCAAACCCCACCCTTCTGGCTGTCATTAGATTGTCCTCCAAATTTGTGAGTCTGTTTTCGATTAGTTTTTTTCTTCTTTTTGTTCTTTAGATTCCACATATAAATGAAATCATATTTTCACTTATTTCACTCAGCATAATAATCTCTAGGCCCATTCATGTCATTGCAAGTGGTAGGATTTCATTTCTTTAATGTCTGAGTAATATTCCATTATATATATGAACCATAACTTCTTTATCTAATTATCTGTTGATGGACATTTAGGTTGCTTCCATATCTTGGCTACTGTGAATTGTACTGCCATGAACATAGGGACGCATTGATCTTTACAAATTATCGTCTTAGTTTTCTTTGCATAAATACTCAGACATGGAATTGCTGGATCAAAAGGTATATCCATTTTTAATTTTTTGAGAAACTTCTAGACTGTTTTCTATAGTGGCTGTACCAATTTGCAGTCCCACCAACGGCGGATGAGAGTTCCCTTTTCTCCACATGCTTGCCAACACTTGTTCTTTGATTTATTGATGATAGCCATTCTGACAGGTATAAGGTGATATCTCATTGCAGTTTTAATTTGCATTTCTCTGATGATTAGCGACCTTGAGCATCTTCTCATATGTCTCTTGGCCATCTATATTTCCTCTTTGGAGAGATATCTGTTCAAATCTTCTGCCTATTTTTTAATTGGATTATTTGCTTTTTTGTTGTTGAATTGTATGATTTCTTTATATATTTTGGATATTAACCTCTTTTTAGATGTATCGTAAGCGAATATCTTCTCCCATTCAGTTGATTGTCTTTTTGTTTTGTTGTTGGTTTCCTTTGCTGTACAAGAACTTTTTAGTTTGATATAGTCCCATTCATTTCTTTTTTCTTTTGTTTCTCTCACCCGAGGAGATATATCTGAGAAGAAATTATTGTTAGCAATATCAAAGAGTTTACCGCCTATGTTTTCTCCTAGAAGTTTTAAGGTTTTGGGTCCTACATATCTTTAATCCATTTTAAGTCTATTTTTGTGTATGGTGCAAGAATGTGGCCCGGTTTCTTTCTTTCTTTCTTGTTTTTACATGTATCTATCCAATTTCCCCAGCACCATTTATTGAAGAGATTGTCTTTACCCCATTGTATATTCTTGCCTCCTTTGTCATTTATTAAGTGAACGTATAGGCGTAGATTTATTTCTGGGCTGTCTATTCTGTTCCTTTGATCAATGTATTTGCTTTTATGCAAGTACCATGCTGTTTTGATTACTGTAGCCTTGATATCAGATAGTGTGATACCTCCAACTTTGTTCTTTTCTCTCAGGATTGTCATCACTATTTAAGGTCTTTTATGGTTCCATATAAATTTTAGAATTATTTATTCTAGCTCTCTGAAAAATGCCATTGGCATTTTGATAGGGATTGTATTGAATCTATAGATTGCTTTGAGTAGTGTGGCCATTTTAACGATGTTGATTCTTCCTACTCATGAACAAAGTATATGCTTCCATTTATTTGTATCTTCTTCAGTTTCTTTTTTCAATGACATAATTTTCTGAGAATAGGTCTTTTACCTCCTTTGTTAATTTGATTCCCAGGTATTTTATAGTTTTGATGCAATTGTAAATGAGATTGTTTTCTTCATTTCTTTTTCTGAAAATTCATCATTGACTTCTGATAATTAATTTTGTATCCTGGTATTTTACTGAATTCATTGATCAGTTCTAACAGTTTTTTGGTGTAAGTTCTAGGGTTATCAATGTTTAGTATAGTGTCACTTGCAAATAATGACAGTTTTACTTCTTCCTTTCCAATTTGGATGCCTTTTATTTCTCTTTCTTGTCTTACTGCTGTAGCAAAGACTTCACATACAATGTTGAAGAGGAGTGGTGAAAGTAGGCACTCCTGTCTTGTTCCTGATCTTAAGGAAAACATTTTTAGCCTTTTCCCATTGAGGAAGATGTTACCTATAGATTTGTCATATATGGCTTTTATTGTGCTGAGGTATATTCTCTCTATTCCCACTTTGCTGAGTTTTTAACATAAACAGATGCTGGTTTTTGTCGAGTGCTTTTTCTGCATCTATCGATATGATCATATGGTTTTTATCTTTCAATTTGTTAATATGGTGTATCACATTAATTTATTTGTGGATATTGAACCAACTTTGCATCCCAGGAATACATCCAACTTGATCATGGTGTATGATATTGTTAAGGTATTGCTGAATTCAATTTGCTAATATTTTGTTGAGGATTTTTGCATCAGTGTTCATAAGAGGTATCAGCCTACAGTTTTTTTTAATAATGTCTTTGTCTGGTTTTGGAATCAAGGTAATGGTGGTGTCATAAAAGGAGTTTGGCAGCCTTCCCTCTCCTTGAATTTTTTGGAATAGTTTGAGAAGTATAGGTGTTAATTCTTCTTTGAATGTTTGGTAAAATTCGCCTATGAAGCCATCTGGTCCAGGACTTTTGTTTTTTGGGAGGTTTTTGGTTACTGATTTGATTTCATTGCTGGTAATTGGTCGGTTCAGATTTTCTGTTTTTTCTTGACTCAGTCTTGGGAGATTGTATGATTCTAGGAATGTATCCATTTTTTCCAGATTGTTCAATTTGTTGGCGTATAATTGTTTGTAGTGTTTTCTTACGATCTTTTGTTTTTCTGTGGAGTCTGTAGTTTTTTTCCCTCTTTCATTTCTGATTTTATTTATTTGAATCCTCTCTCATTTTAATTTGGGTCTGGCTAAGGGTCTGTCAGTTTTGTTTATCTTTTCAAAGAACAAGGTCTTGGTTTCATTAATCTTTTGTGTTGTTTTTCTAGACTCTTTCATTTATCTCTGTTCTGATTGTTATTTTGGCCTTTCTTCTGTTCACTTTGAGCTTTGTTTGCTGTTCTTTTTCTAGTTCTTTCAAGTGTAAGGTTAGATTGTTTATTTGAGCTTTTTCTTGTTTCTTGAGGTAGGCTTATATCACTATATATTTCCCTCTTAGGACTGCTTTTGCTATGTCCCATAGATTTTGAGTTGTTGTGTTTTCATTTTCATTTGTGTCTAGGTGTCTTTTGATTTCTTCCTTGATCTCATTGATAACCCATTCATTGTTTAGCAGCATGTTATTTTGCCTCCATGTGTTTGTGTATTTTCCAGTTTTTTTTTTTTTTTGTAGTTGACTTCTAGTTTAATACCATTGTGATCAGAGAAGATGGCTGATATGACTTCAGTCTTCTTAAATTTATTATGACTAGTTTAGTGTCCTAACATGTGGTCTATCCTTGAAAATGTCCCATGTGCACTTGAGAAGAATGTATATTTTGCTGCTTTGGAGTACAATACTCTGAAAATATCTTTTAAATCCATCTGGTCTAGTGTGTCTTTTAGGCCCATTGTTTCCTGTAAGACCTGTCCATTGGTGTCAATGGAGTGTTAAAGTCTACTGTGAGTGTATTACTGTTGATCTCTCCTTTTATGTCAGTCAATATTTGCTTTGTGTATGCTGGTGCTCCTATGTTGGGTGTGTATATGTTTACTAGGGTTATGTCCTCCTGATTTATGGATCCTTTTATCATTATGTAATGCTTTTCTTTGTCTCTTATGATAGCCTTTGTTTTAAAGTCTATTTTATCTGCTATAAATAATGCTACCCTGGCTTTTTTTTTTTTTTTTTTCCCCCATTCCTATTTGCATGAACTATCTTTTTCCATCCCTTTACTTTCATTCTGTGAGTGAATTTGATCTGAAGTGGGTCTCTTGTAGATAGCATATGCATGGGTCTTGTTTTCTTATCCATTCAGCTACCCTATGTCTTTTGATTGCAGAATTTAATCCATTTACATATAAAGCGATTACTGATAGGTATATAGTTACTGCCATTTTATTATTTGCATGTTTTTTCATTTTTCTTTTTTACCCCATCTCTTTTTACAAAAGTCTCTTTAATATTTCTTGAAATACTGACTTGTTAGTGATGCATTTCTTAAGGTTTTCCCTGTCTATTAAGCTCTTTATCTCACCATCCATTTTAATTGAAAATCTTGCTAGATAGAGTATCCATGGCTTTAGATTCTAGGTTTTCATAACTTTGAATATTTCTTGCCAGTCCTTTCTGGCCTGCAAAGTTTCCATTGAAAAATCAGCAGACATTCTTATGGGGGATACCCTTGTAAGTAACTAGCTGCCTTTCTCTTGCTGCTTTTAAGATTCTTTCTTTGTCTTTGACCTTTGGCAATTTAATATGATGTGTCTTGGTGTGAGTCTGTTTGAATTCTTCTTGTTTAGGATTCTTTGTGCTTCCTGAACTTGTATGTCTAATTCCTTTACCAGGTTAGGGAAATTTTCTGTCATTATTTCTTCAAATTGATTATCAATCCCTTGCTCTCTCTCTTCTCTTTTGAATACTCCTATGATCTGGATATTGTTATGCTTTATGTTGTCCCAAAGGGCTCTTAAACTATTCTAATTTTTAAAAAATTTCTTGTCTTTTTGTTGTTCTGATTGAGTATATTCTGCTACTTTGTCTTCCAGTTTGCTGATTTGATCTTCTGCTTTGTCTAGTCTACCGTTGAATCCTTCCAGTGTATTGTTCATTTCAGTTATTGTATTCTTCATTTCTGTCTGGTTCTTTTTTATGGTTTCTATGTCCTTGTTTATGCTTACTGTCTCTCTGTCGAAGTTCTCATCATGTTCATTCATTCCCCCCTAAGTTCATTGAGCATCCTTAGAACCATTATTTTGAACTCTGTCTCTGGTAGGTTGCTTTCCTCCATTTCATTTAGTTTATTTTCTGGAGTTTTCTCCTGTTGTTTCATTTGTGGCATGTTTCTTTGTTTTATCATTTTAATAGCCTCTCTGTGTTCATTTCTATGTGTTTGGAATATTTGTTTCTCATCTCTCAGCCTTGGCCAAATGGCCTTATGTGGAAGGTGTCCTGTGTGGCCTAGTGGTACACTATCCCTGATGCCCTGTGCCAGGGGCTCTGGACATGATCTTTGTGTGGGTTGTGTGTGATCTGTTGTTGCCAAGCCTATATTATTGTTAGTACATCAGTGGATGGGATTAATACTCAGGCTGACTAATTGTGGGAATTGGCTGTACCCACAGGGTAAGAGTTGCTGTGTTGGGGCTGACCCCACTGAGTGGGATTTGCCCTAGCAGATTTGTGAACTTGTTGCAATAACCTTTGTGTGTACTGCTTATAGGACTAGTCAGGAGTTGTTCTGTTGTGGTCTAGTGCCAGCTTTCGGATGTGTTGGTTTTGTGGCCTCTTGGGAGGAATTCCCCAGTACGCCAAGGTCAGCTGTTGCCTCTGATTGCTCAGAGTACCTGGTGGGAGGTACAAAACTATCTGCAGATAGTTGTTGCCTATGCTAAGCTATAGGTAAGTGGAAGAGACAACACTGTAGCCAGTGGTCCGGTTATCCCTCATACCTGACCTAGGGTAGTTTAGCAGAGGGCTCAGTGCTTCTTAAGACCTGACACTGCCTGTCAGTTGTTATATGTCTCTGAAACTGGATGAGCCTCTGGGTGATATGCGTGTTGTATGGTACAGGGACCCTGGGAATCTCCTGGATCTATTGAGTAAATTTCTCCCTGTCACTGCAGTGGCAGTTTACATGCCAGCTCTGTCTCTGTGGCTCCCTGTATAGGTTTCCAATTGTAGCAAGGTCAGTTGCTGCCTACCTCGGACCTGCAAGCACCCAAGTTCTGTTTCAGACTTACTAAAGCTCATGGGCGTGAGTTTGTAGCCCACCACCGAATGCTTCTCCAGGATGAACAGGCTTTCCTTGTGCCACACGAACTGAGTATTGTTGTTTGCTGTTGAATTCATGACCCAAAGAAAGCACAGGATGAGACTGGCTTGCCTGGGAGCAGGCTTGCCATAGGTAATTTGTGGGTTAGGTTGGGTGTCCTCTCAGTGAGGCATGGGGCCATCAGCCTATATAGCACCAGATTTGCTGCCACCTCTGGGACTGCGGGCTCCCACTAAAGTAAGATATCATTGCATGACCTACTTTTGTCTGTGATGGGCCCACAAAAACCCTGAGATTTGCTCAAGTGATACTGTATCTTGTGCTGGCAGCAGTGATTTTCCCTTCACTGTATTCTCTGAACTTTGCTCACTTCGCTGTCTGAGATCTGTTGACTGTGCAGAATGTGCCACCGCTGCCTATCAACATGTGGCAAGCACTTTGTGTATTGGATGGGGCAGGAGCTCAAGGAGTCACGGGCAGTCAGGCCAATAGCCTCAGTTTTCTGCTATTTCTGTGTCTGCACGTTCCCACAGTAGTTACTGATCACAGAGAGATAAGCTGCTATCTGGGGCAGTCCCACAGACCCCTGTGATTTCCTCAAGAAGTATTGCAGCTCATACAGGCAGCCGTGGTCTCCTCGCAATGGTTTCCCTTGAAAAATGTGCTCGCTGCGCTAGCCAAGGTCTGTTGCCTGAGCAGAATGCACAACCCCAGACAAAAGCAAGGCGAGAAAGGCTCAGGCACTTTGAGGTTTGGGTGAAGCAGGATCTCAGGGAGATAAGGACCATCAGGCCAATGAAGCCTCAGTTTTGCAGCAATCTCTGTGTCTGGGCATTCCAGCTGTAGTCACAGATCACAGTGAGATAAGTGCCATCTGGGGCGGTCCTACAGACCTATGTGGTCCTCCCACACAATATTGTAGCTCTTTGAGTCAGCAGAGGTCTGCCTGCAACTGATTTTCGTGCAGTGCCCGCCCTGTGCTAGCCAAAGTTTGTTGCCTGTGTGGATTGAAATACCCTGGGGGGAGGGGCACGATGGTGGGGGTTGATTATCAATGGGCTGCCTGGGGCAGTTTGTGGGTAGGGTGAGGTGGGGTCTCAGGGAGACAATGACAGTCAGATCAACACAGCCTCAGCCTTGCTGCAACTTCAGTAACTGTGTGTTTCCACAAAAGTCCCAGATCACAGCAAGACCAGCTGCTATCAGGAACTGACCCACAGATCCCCGAGTTTCATCCACATTCGTGTTGCCATCAGTGATTTGCCTGAAACTGTCTCCGAAAAGCACACTCACAACCCTGGCTGCCAGCTGGGAATGTTTGGCCCTGAATCTGTGCAGGGCATGGTAGCCGTCCAGCAGTAAAAGCCCCTGGCAATCTGCAGGTTGGGTTGGGACCAGCTGATCTCAGGCCAGGGCTTCCTAATGGCCCTATGGGAGGAGTCTGCACAGTTAAGCTGGAGAAGTCTGTAGTTTGCCCAGTAGGGGGGCCGATTAAACCACAATGGTGACTGCCTGTCCAGCCCTACTTTTAGTGCCAAGTAACGCAGTCTTTCCTGGTATGAACCTTGAGCAAGCCTCTGACCCACCACTGGTGCCCCGGGTGAGTGTCCACAGATCAGAGAGCCTGTGCGTGGCCCTTTCAAAGGGATATCTAGTGTTTCGGTCTCCTTCTGTCTCATCCAGATGGCCAGAATCCCCTCCAGTTTTTACAGTCAGAGTTTTTGGAAACTCCTCTTCCCTGGGCTGGGACCCTGGGCTAGGAAGCCCCCAGATGAGGCCAGGACCCCTTCTGCAGCCTCGCTCTCCCTCCTGGTGTTCCTCTACCACCCGTGGATGTGGTTCCAGCTGGATTCCCGATTTTGCCCCTCCTACTGGCTCATTTGTGGCTCCTTCTTTATGTTATCAGAGGTCTGTATTAAGATCAGCTAGACTTCAGGTGATTCTTCATGTTGATTATTTTATAATTTGGTTGTAATTTCAATGCGGATCTGGGAGAAGGCAAACCCTGCTTTGACCTAGTCTGCCATCTTCCTCCTCTCCTAGTTTTGTTTTGATTTGCTGTTCTTTTCTAGCCTTTTGAAATGGAAACTTAGATCTTTGAATTTTCAAACTTTCTTCTTTTCTTGTAAATTTAAATCCATGAATTTTCCATCAGCAGTGCTTTGATTGCATCACACTATTCTCAATACATTGTATATTTATTATCTTTTGAGTTAAAAATATTTTTTTTACCTTTGTCACCTGAAAATAGTTTTAACTCATTTTTGCTCATTAGTTTTCTTTCTCTAGCTATTTGACAAAATGGTAAGAAAATATTTTTTGTAAGATATATTTTCTTGCTTGTATAAATTTAGATATCAATATAAAATATTAATATAAAAGTCTTTATGATTTTCTAGATGAGATGCCAGTGAAAAAAATTTTTGACAGGTATCAAAAAAATGTTAAGCATTATATATTGCATAATATAAATGATTGCTTTTTTGACTTATCAATAAAGTTTTACTGACATTAGGACATTTCGTTTGTTTCACGCTGCTCTGTATTATTTTGGAAAACACTTTCATTGAATTTTATAAGTCAGTAGTAGTGTTAATACAAATATATCTTTTTATTATGAATGTGCATTTATTTTTAGCCAAAATTTAAAGATATATGGTGTATATTGTATTAGTCCATTAGGGCTGACATAACAAAATTCCTCAAATCAGGTGTCTTAAACAAGAAAATTTGATTTTTCACAGTTCTGGTAGCTTGGAGTCTAAGATGAAGGTTCTGACTGAGTCAGTATCTGGTAAGACCTTTCTTCCTGGCCTGCAGATGGCCGCATTCTCACTGTACTCAATCTAGCCTTTCCTCGTGTGTGTGTACTCCTGGAGTCTCAGTCTCTTCTTATAAGAACATCAGCCCTATTAATAACTTTATTTAACCATAATTACCTTCTGAAAGGCCTTATATCTAATACAGGCACACTAAGATTAGGACTTCCATATATGATTTTGAGGGAACACAATTCAGTCTATAACAGGTATCATTATATTCTCTAATATGATACAATATCACTATCGCCTTGCTATAGGAACTATAGCCCAAATATAGTAATGAATTATAATTATGTTAATATATGTGTATTTATATCTACCTACATACCTATCATTTATTTTTTATTTTAGTTTGAGAGGGTGACTAATATAAAAGTATAAGAATTACTCAAGGAAATTTACCCTTTTTTTTTTTACTGTAATCATAAAATATTTTTAAAGTTCTGTTAAGCAGAAACATTGATTTAAATTTCCCTTTTTGGCTGTATCGCATAAGACATATACAAAATGAAATATTTTGAAAACACATTAGGAAGCATTAAAATAATAAACCTGAATTCAGAAAAGTACTGAGAGGACTAAGAATACTGAATCAAATTGTGTATCCTGAGGATCTCTGTTGATCACTGAGGCCCTTTCTTGATTCTGATGGATTTAGAGATATCCTTTCTCTGCACAAATTAGAATCCTCTGAGAAATGATATCCAAGTGGTGAACTATAGAAGTACCTGCCTTGCAGGGAGTATAGAGGAAAATGTGCATATATCATTCTTGGCTTGGGGTAGAATGAGCAAAGAAAATGTCACTCCAGAGCTTTGCTAGCTTAGGGCAAGTATATTTATACCTTGTGTGTTTAGCT
This sequence comes from Pteropus alecto, assembly GCF_000325575.1. NCBI lineage: Eukaryota > Metazoa > Chordata > Mammalia > Chiroptera > Pteropodidae > Pteropus > Pteropus alecto. The sequence goes on along the minus strand of NW_006433378.1, from coordinate 2,677,012 downwards.
GGGAATTTAGTTGGTCTCAGGACAGATGTGCCGCCAGATGCCTGAAATAAACAAATACAAATCCTCTATAGAGGGCAAGAATTTAAACTTAGACTTCAAAAACTTATAGATAAAGGTGCAGAGTTATGAAGACAAATTAAAAATCATAAGGCAAGAAAATAAATCATTATAGAGAAGCATCAGCTGAAAACAGCAAACAGAACAATCTGAACTACGTAGATGGCAGATATCAGAAATAACTGATACAAAATATAAAATGTGTATGTTTGAGATAAAATAAAGTATCACAAGTAACTAAGGAATAAGAGTACAAAAAGTGACAAAACAATTTTAAGAAAAAAAATCCCAAAACTTCAATATTAGATAGTATTATACATAATAGAATTTAGAAAGTCAGTGGATTGTTAAAATTCAGAATAGCACACATGATGAGAGTATTAGTAGTTCAAAATTAATCTGAAAGAAATAGTTGTAGGTAAGCATAGGCAGTCAAAGAAGTAGAAAACGTTAGAGTTATTGAGATGTGGAGGATAGATTGAGAAGATCTAAAATACACATCTTCAAGGTCCCAGAAAGGTACAATGAAGGAAATTCAATATTCAAAGGCAAAAAAAAAAAAAAAAAAAAAACCTAAAAGCTCAAACATTTTTTACAATTGATGGAAAACACCAACCAAGGAGTTTAACAGATTTCAGAACAGCAAAGCAAAGAGAATGTCTAAAACTGATAAGAAAAGTAAAAGATTACTTAAAAAAGAACGGCAATTAGCTGCATAGCAAATTTCTCAGTAGTAATAATGTGAGATGGAAAACAATGAAAAAGCATTACATTGTACTAAAAAAGATTTGATTGTTTATGCTTAGTGAAACTATCTTTCAAGATTAAAGATAAAATAGAGATACTTAAATGAAAACTGAGTGTATTTACAACAAATAGGCTTTCATTAAGGTATATCTAAATAATGTATTACATGAGGAAGGAAAATTATAATACACTTGATTCTCTTTATTTGTTGCAATTATGTTCTATGAAGTCACTGTGAACACTGAATTAGCAAATACAAAACCATTTCTAAAGGAAATACACCAATATGTTCCCGTGACTCTCTGGTTAAAACATTTTTGCCAGCAAATCAACATAGAACCCTGTTTTGTGAAAGTTTCTGTTTAAAGACATTTTATTTAATATATATTATTAATTCATTAACATTGCACTCATAGCCAACAGCACCGTAACTCATGCCTGTAAAAAGCTTATCTAATACATGTATTTTCTTTATAAGGCACATAACAGCCTTCTTGTGCTTACGAATACTAGACAGAACCTCAGCACAATGCATGGGGGCTATTTATACAGTAAGATCTACAAGAGAAATGAAAAAACATGACACTAAGTAGACCAAGAAAAGGACACTTGTTTACAGATTGATAGCTGAAACAAGAAATCAGACTGTCACCTTCGTTTGACCTTACCTAGAAACATGTGCATTGCATGACTTAACTTTTTTGTGGTTCTGAGAACGTATATTTTCTGTGACTACAGAAGTATCACAATAATTGATTTGGGGGTTACAAATAAAATTCATCAAGTAGGCCAATTCATTTATACAGTATCCGCAGTGAAAACTCGTGTAAAGAATATCTGAGAAGAAGAAAGACGGCAAATATTTAGATAAACTGCTAAACAAAAGGCAAATATGTATGACAATAATATTATCTAATTGGAAGGTATATAAAATAAGCAGACAAACAAAATTATTATTAATATGTAGGACATAAAGGGTAATTATAGTTTATTTTATTTATTTTTTGTAGTTTAAGCACTGTAGTGTCCTTAAGGAGAATGGTAAATATAAATTGATTAATCATAGATTTTTGTCAAGTAAAGTACACATTTTAATATTTCATTGGTAATTGGAGTCCATTACTTCCTCCTAGAAAAAAGAATGAGAGTTAAAACTAAGTTCGAAATTAGAAAAAAAAAAGCAGATACAGAAAACATAAGATGCAAAGCAGGTAAGAAGGAATCCAAATGTATGAGTAATCAAAATAAATTTAAGTAAAGTACAATTTCCAGTTAAAGGACTGACAGATCTACATATATTTATAATAATCCAGTTAATTTTTATTTATAATGATATGGTAAGGTTGAAAGTAAAGTGCTATAAAAAGATATACCAGCAAATAGACAAATACTGCTATAGGTATACTAATATCAGATAAAATTAGTTTGAAGGCAAAAAGCATTGCTAAGTCCATGATATATATTGATTAAAGATTCAAGTACCAAGAAATATAAAAATTTTAAACGGATGCAGTTGATAATATAGCTTCAGGATACATAAAGCAAAAATAATTAGAAGTACAAGGACAAATTATAGTAAACTGTTATAGGAGATACTAGCCCACCTTTCTAAGTAGTTAATAGATCAATGAACAAAATGTCACTAAAGATGTAGATGATTTGAGCAAGTGATTAAATAACTAGATCTAGTGGATATGAATACAGTCATATAGCTAGCACTCGAAAAATAAAGATTCTTTTCAGGTGTATATAGATCATGTAGAAATATTGATCGTGTGGTAAGTCGTAAAGTAAATCTGGACTTTTATTAATATTTGCTATTATATATGCCAAGCCATCTCACCAAAAATAAGTTAGCATCAACAAAGAAACAGAATAAAAATTGACACTTATTAGGATATCTAAAATACACCTCTAATTCATAGGACGAAAATGAAATTATAATGGCAAATAGAAATATTTATAATTAATTGATAATGAAAATCCTATATAACAAAATTATAAGATGCAATTAAAGCATTATATCAAGGCTTAGAGAACTTTTTCACTTTTATGATTTGTGTACTCTTTGTTATATATGTTGTATTTTGATTAAAAAGTTTTTAAAAAATGAAGTTTCAGAGGAAGTAAGTTTCAGGCATGGTCATAGCTAGAGGTACATAAAGTCAAGAGGACAAAGACATGGTTTCTCAGCGATCCTCTGAGTTCAGCTCTCCTCAGGATGTGGAATTCATCCTCAAAATGACTTCCCTCATGGTTCCCAAGAATTAGAGAGTTTTTTCTGCAAAAGGCTAGAGAGTAAATATTTTAGGCTTTGTGAGCTACATATGGTTCCTGTCACATATACGTTTTGATTTTCTATTTATAACTCTTTAAAAATGTAAAAACCATTCTTAGCCATGGGTGCATAGAACATGGCAGGATTTGGCCTACAGGCTATAGTTAGCCAATCTGTTATTTAGAGGCATAAATATATATATTTCTATATAGTTCTCTCTCTTTATATATATATATAAAGTTATTATAGTTATAGCCTTTATTTCTATAGTTGAAAAGGAGAGTGACTAGAAATTAATGAGCTCAGCATTCAACTTAAAACTTAATGAACAAATCAAAGAAGATAGAATAAAATTGTGCAGGTAAGAGTAAATTGCAAATACATTCAATAAAAGGATCTATACAACCAAAGATGGTCTTTTGATTTGACTAATAAAATTGAATTAGTGCATAATTGCATTGATTAAAGTGAAAAGTAAGAAGTGACAGATAAAGATAATCCGTTTATCATATGTAAACATATGATACACATTTAATCCTGGATGTGTTGTAATTTCAGAATAGGCTATAATCTGAGTATCAGAGAACATAATTATGCATGAATTGTTTTGAGAAAGAATGCTTTACATATGACCTGATTGATGGTATAATCAAATCTAAAGTGCTTTTAATATAGTTTGACAACATTATAATTATAATAAATGGTTTGGGCTTAATTTTAAAAAAATGTAGGAATCAAATGCCAAGATTGCCTAGGAGACAAGCTCAAGGTGATTTAAAATTAATATTTTAAGTATCGCAAATGATTAGCAAATAGATAGCGCTTTTCTGCCATGTGATAGGCACCCAGCCAGGCACTTTGTATGCAGTGGAGAATCATGCCTTGTGGTTCTTGACCTCATGGAGGTTTTATCTCCAAAATGTCTAAACATAAACTTAAAATATAGTTACAAAAAATAAGAAGTATTAAGAAGGAAAACAGGATGTTATGAGAAAGAAAAATGGAAGGTAACAAAGTTTTACTAGGAAACAGAGAAGTTCTCTCAGTGGAAGAGATAGTTAGGTAGAAAGCTTGAATGTCAGTAGGAGTTAGCCAGATTTGAAGTTGGGGATTAGGGTAGATCAGAGGTTATGCCTGAATAAGCAGCTGTGGGAGGCTCCTGATTTGTGTAGTTTTTGAATTATACTGTGAGAGGATAAGAAGGTCATAAAATGAATGAGATTTGATAGTTAAAGGGCAAATCACACAGATCCTGAAGTCCTTGGCAAAGAGCTTGGATTATATTCTTCCGGAGATGAAAAGTTGACAACATTTAAAAATGTTTACGACATTTAAAAAATTGGTGTAGCTGCTGGGTGCAGAATGGTTTGTAGGGTAGCAAAAGAATTAGGGAGGCCAATGGGAAGCTACAGAGATCAGGTATGAGATGATAGTGGTTTGGGCCAGAGTTGTGGCAGTGATGATGGTGAGACGTGGACAGATTTGTGACATAATGTGCAGATAAAATTGATAGGGTTTTTATGAATTTGCTTTAAGAAGATGCTTAAGAGGTGCTTCCTAAGGAAAATTTATATAAGGCATGAGAGCACATTTACTACAAGTACCTGAAATCCCTCAGTCACTGGGAAAATGGACAATAGTGGAAGATCCAGAATTCATCATAATAACATCGTTTACCTAGGAGACTAAAAATGAAGTAAATTCTATATGAATTCTTTGGGACACAGTTTGTGTTATAGCTGTAGGGTAATATCAGTAACATTAGACTGACTGGTCACTGATTTAATGCTGTATATACCACAGTGGTTAAAAAGCATGAGTGCTTCAATCATATTGCTAGAATTCAAATCACAGCTCTGCCACTTTCAAAGCATGTTACCATGGCAAGTTATTTCACTTTCTCTGTCTCATCTTATCTGTAAAGAGGAATAGCAATCATACCTATCTTATAGGGTACTGTGTAATGCCCTTAGAATATTACCTGGCACATAGCAAGCATTCAGTGTGTTAGCTAGCATATGCACATACACACATTTATAGGTAACTAACAATTTTTAAACATATTCTTTAAAAAACATAACAGATTACATCAGACCCCTACTTAAAAACCTGTGACTGCCTTATTACTTTTAGAATTAAATCAAATTCTTTCCCATGATCTGGCTTCTTGCTACTTCTCCAGTATCATCTCTATACTGTTCTCCCTGTCACCATCCCTGAAGGTCAATGCTCCAGTCTCTCCCAGCCATTGGCATTTGCAAAGGTTTATGCTCCACAAAACTAATACTCCTCCATGGCATTCATTTGTGTTCCTAACATCCCTGGTGCATTCAATTGAGCTTCACTTGCCCTTTTTCTTAAGGCTCCAAAATAAGAAGAAACACCCTCCGCCCCGCATAAAGAATCACAGCTTGAATCATGAAGTTCTCAGAAGCAGAATAAAACACTTCAGTATTTAAAAGTTAATCAGCATTTTAATTACTGAGGTTTAAGCTCTTCTTCTTCTTCTTCTTCTTCTTCCTTTTTTTTTTTTTAAAGGCAAAGCATATCCATGCTGATAACCAAGTTTTTGAGTCTGATATTGCTTGAAATGTCAATTTAAAACCTTTGAAATGAAAATCAGAAGCAATGCAATAATGACATAGTAAGAGGGGAAGAATTCTCTGGGAGTGGAATGCCCTTATCTGGTGGCCTGTACTTGCGTGTGAGGTTTGGGGTTACCAGCTTCCCCAGGCATCGGAGGCGGGTTTTACAGGATGCCCTGGAAGAGCAGCCGATGAACTGTGTCAGGGTCGTTCCTCTGCCAGCAGAGCCTTTTGTTCCTGGCGTGCTAGGCAGCTTAAAATGGCTGCAAAAGAAAAGTGACAGGAGCTCACAGAAATGTGTGCTTTGATTAAACCATTATTCTAAATAAAGCTGCCTTTACTCCTTCAAAATCCGAAGTTGAAGTTCAGGGTAGGGAAGAACCCAAGTATTTCCCTCTTCTCTTGCCACCCTCAAATAATGACTTGTTTAAAATACCCATTTTTTTTGTGAAGTTTTGACAGTTCTCAACCCAGCAGGCAGTTTGTTACTTGTCATTTCTTCAGCCTTTTTCTGGCAGTCTGAACTATTTCATTGTGAGCACTGTTCTGCTATTGAGTCCTGACTTGAAAATTCAGGGTCATAGAGGCCTAAGTATTTTCGGTATTAATGACAAGGATTTTGAAGTGAAAAATAATCTGTTTTCTTTTCTCAAGCAGTGGAAGTATCCCAGGGCTGTTCATTATTTTGTACTTTGTTGATCAATTTTTCAGACGTAGCAGATTTGGCCAACTCGTTCATCCATTTCCCTTCAGGAAGATTTGTCATGGCCCTTCATTTACATGTGATAATGTTAGTGCTGTCATTCCACTTACATTAATTTGTTTCATAACCTTATAAAAACATTTGACTGGGCCGAAGCATCTTCCAGAAAGCAAAAAAGCATAAATACAGACAGGTTTTTGCTGGTTTACAAAGGATCGATTTGACATCTCCATTTCTGGACAGTGTTCTGTGAACCTCTCTCGTGACCTAATAATAGTGTTGGTTTTCAAACAATCAAAGAAAATAAATAAATTTTTCTTAACTTCAAATAATTTAAAGATGCAGGGCTGAAGAGCTAGAGGAAAAGATAAACAGCAGGATTAAATACAATATTAGGACGGTTTCATAAATGTGGAAGCTGGAAGAAATCTTAATCACCTAGCAATCCAATTTATTTTGCAGATGAGAAGATTAAGACTCACTAAGCTAATTAACGGTGGAAATGGGCCAGGGTCTTAGGTAGTCCAACTAACTCTCAGGCTAGTTCTTGGTTTTTCTACTACTCTGTTGCTGGTCATGAAGTGCTCCAAAGAGTCTCCGGCAACTGTACTTGGTCCACCTAACTCTTACCAATTAAAATGAACCAAACCAAATGACAAATTAGTTACTTCCATTGCCATGTTCCAATAACACTTTGAAAATCATTGTAACAATTCCACATTTTAACAATTGATTAATACATCTGTCTTCCTAATTAGATTATCTCCAAGGTGGGACCTATCTTTGTGTTTCGAGTATTGTCAGGGCTTATACATTTTCTGATAGCGATTCTGTTCTATTTATTGAATGGATACAAATCTTATATACCTATCACATTAGGAAAAAGATAAATCTCAGTCTTCAGTGATGGCAGATATTTCAGAGAGTTTTCCTATACTTACCATCTTGTGTGCTATTGACTCTGAAGTTATAGCAAGATCTTTTACTTATATAAGTGAAAAAGTAGAACAGGGAAAAAACTTTCTCTAATATAATCATTCCAGATCTCAGTATCAAAAACAAAACAAAACAAAAACCACAAGAATTTGTAAATTATTAAGTGATTGCACTTTGTGTTTACAGAGCACGTTTCATCTCAGGAACTCCCTCAGCTTTGGGAGAATCGACTCCTTTATCTTGACAACAGTTTGGAGGTGGATAGGGGGTAGGATTATTTTGCTGATGGGAAAAATGAGGCTCAGTGAGGTTAAATGATTTGCTTGGGGTCACACAGGGCTCACTCTGTGATTGTTATTTGTTTAGAAGTTGCTTCTGAAAAGCATTGCTGCTCTACCATAGAGAAGCTATTAGATAGCCATGGGTTGGCACCTCATCCCTGGGATTTCCTACTTACAGGAAAAGTTAAGATGCTAGTTACGGGTTAGGCTGGGCATTTTGCCCACTGAATCTTAATAAAGATTTTATTTAGCAGAGGAACATAAACCAGAATAATTTTTGTTTTTCAGACTCTGATCTCCTTCATCTTTATCCTCCCCACTAACAAATGGAACTTTTTGCCCTCCACTCCAAATTCCTTTGTTTTTAAAGCTACTATACAGATTTTTCCAGATAAAATTTGAATTTCAAAATTATTTTCCAAAAGCATTTTCTAAATGTTTTTTTTCTAGGTGCTATTCCAATAAGAGGTTATTTCTGACCTTTAAACACTTTACTGTTAAAGCAGATATTATTGACAGCTGAAAAATTCTCAACATGACAATCCAATTATTCCATACCCATCCAGTGAAATATTAATGTTCAATTGATTTTGATTCAAAGCCTACTGAATGAGTGTTCTGTGCAGACACAATACCATAAATTATGACAATAAAAAACATTGATATTTGGCTTTATAATATAAACAGTGCTGTCATAAATGTAATTTCATTTCATTCTTCCAATAGTCTTGGAAAATGGGCATCGTAGTCTCCATTTATAAATGAAGAAAATAAGACTCAGAGACTTGGTCAACCTCACACAATAGGCATAAGATTTGAAGTCTAGTTTTTGGATTCAGTATCTTCAATATAATCATCATCATCACCACCACCACCACCACCACCACCACCACCACCACCACCACCACAGCAACAACACTGCCAGTATCTTTTGGGTAGTTATCAAATCATTTGCATGTCCTAATTACTTTGCTAAATATTTTCCATTAATCCTCACCCACCTCTTAAAACAAAAGAATGCCATTTATTGCATGCTAATCATGTATCTGGCACAGAGCTTGGCATTTAACATATATATTTTTATTTAACCTTAACAACCACCCCAAGAAACTGAAGTCAAGACAGGTAACTTGCCAAAAGTTGGATAGTTAGATAATGACAGATGATCTGTATTTTTATTTATGAGTTCTTGACCTAATGAGTCTCCCATGAGGAGATATGGTATATATTCTCCAGGCATGGCTCTCAAGGAGAAGAAGTCATTGATAGCCATGGAGCAGTGCTAAATTATAGAAACTCTAAGGGACCCTGAATTGGGTAGAGGAAGCAACATCACTAGCTCTGTTTTCCCTCTTCCATTCTGAAAATCACTATAAATTTATGGAACTCAAGTATGAAAGCAGTTGTCAGTCTTAAAATACCAGGGGACAGAAACTTCCTTGTGAGGACTTTTAACTTTAAGGAAGACAGTTGTAATAAAATTTATGTACCAGTACTAGACTAAAGAAAAAGAAAGCTTATGATGTGATTTCTGATATAACTTAAATCATACTTGAGGTCGATAAGGAGGTAAATACCTTCTAAATTTATGGTTCGTGAGGAATGCTAAGAAACTTCACAATTTATATGAATAATTACAAATGTGTGATTCTTTAAAAGGACTTAATGATGAGTGTGAAACAAATAAATTAACCCCCTACAGAAGGAACATATATAAACAGCACCTGTATAAATGCATAAATCTTTAACAGAATACTAGCAAACTGAATCCAGCCACATAAAAAAAAATTATACAATATGACCAAATAGGATTTCTCACAGGAACACAGGTTGGATTAACATCCAAAAATCAATTAATGTAGTAGACCAGATCAATAAAGAAACAAAAGTCACATGATCATCTCACTAGATACAGAAAAAGCATTTAGAAAGAATCTAACATTTTAGAGATAAAAAAGAAAATTCAAGAAACTAGGAATAGAACTTTTTAAACTGACAGAGTACATCTATAAAAAATCCATAGTTAATATCATGCTTAATGGTGAAAAAGAATGAATATTTTCCCCTGAGATCAGAACAAGGCAAGGATATCTGCTCTTGCCATGTTCACTAAACATTATACTGAAGGTCCATGTAAGGGCAATTAGACGAGACGAAGTAAAAGGAAATCAGGTAAAAACAGAAGAAATAGAACTATCTTTAGTTTTTCAGCTGACACATATACTTTTGTATCTACACAATTTTCAGATAAGATGATCTTGTATATGGAAAATCCTTAGATGTTCACTAAAATAATATTAGAACTAAGAAACAAGTTCAGCAAAGTTTCAAGGCACAAGATCAGTATGCAAAAATCACTTGTATTTATATGTTATATAAAAATGAACAATCTGAAAGTAAAATGAAAGGGATTTTATTTTTTATAGCATCAAAAGTAATAAAATAATTAGAAATAAATTTAACAAATGTACAATTCTTGCGCAACTGAATACTACAAGAAGATTGGAAGAAATTAAAGAAGGCTGAAACAAATGGAAAGACATCTGTGTTCGGGAGTTGGAAGGCAATATTTTTAAGATAGCAGTACTCCTTGTAGTGGGCAAAATTGTGGCCACCTCAAGAGACATACCCTCTTCCTAATCCTTGGGACCTCTGAATGTTACCTGATTTAGAAAAGTGTTTTTTCTGCATTTGTAATTAAGTTAAGGATTCTTGAGATGAGGAGATTGTCCCAGACATAGACTATCTAGGTTGTTTCAAAAACCCAATGACAAGTGTTCATATAAGAGTGATGTGGAAGGAGACTTGATACAGAGAGAAGAAGAGGCAATATGACCACAGAGGCAGAGATTGAAGTGATGTGGCCGCAAATCAATAACTGCCAACAGTCACCAGAAACTGGAAGAGACAAAGGACAGAATCTTCCTAGAACCTCCAGAGGGAATATAATCCTGATGACACCTTATTTTAGAATTCTGGCCTTCAGAATTGAGAGAAAATATATTTTTTATAGTTCGAAGTCACCAAGTATATGGTAATTTGTTATGGCAGACACAGAAAATAAATACACCTCTGAAATTTATTTACAGATCCAGTACCATCCCACCATCCCTATTAAAATCCCAATTTTTTTTTTCCAGAAATTAATAAACTGATCCTAAAAGTCATATAAAAATACAAAGGACTTAGAATAGCCAAAATGATCTTGGAAAAAAAAAAGTTAAGAGATTCACATTTCTTGATTTCAGTATTTACTGCAAAAGACATAGCATTTAAGACAGTATGGTACTAACATAAGGATAGGGATATAGATCAGTGGGATAAAATTGAGAGTCCAGAAATAAATTCTTAAATTTATGGTCACTTGACCTTAGACAAAAATTCTAAAATTGTTCAATAGAGAGAATAGTCTTTTCAAAAAATGGTGCCGGAACAACTGAATATCCACATGCAAAAGAATGAATTTGTTATCCCTACCTTATACCATGTATAAAAAATAATTCAAATGGATCATAGACCTAAATGTAAGAGCTAAAACTATAAAATATTTTAAGGAAAATATAAAGACAAATCTTTGTGATCCTGAGTTAGGTCATGGCCTCTTAGGTATGATACCAAAACACAAGTGATGAAGAAAAATCTGAATCTCAGTTCATCAAAATTAAAAACTTTTTGTGCTTCAAAGCACACCATCATGAAAGTGAGAAAGAGAGCCCCCAGCATGGGAGGAAATATTTCTAATTTACATATCTAATAAGGTACTGGTATCCGGAATACATAAAGAACATTTGTAATGCTATAGATGGGCAATAAGGACATGAAAAAATGCTCAATGTCATTAGTCGAAAGGGAAATACAAATCAAAACCACAATAAGATACTATTTCATACTGTCGAGCATATCTAGAATCAAAAGATAGACAATAACAAGTGTTGGTGAGGATGTGGAGAAATTGGAACCCACATACATTGCTGGTGGGAATGTAAAATGACACAGTCACTGTGGGAAACAGTTTGGCAGTTCTCAAAAGTTAGGTATAGAGTTACCATATGACCTAGAAATTCCACTCCTAAGTATATATCCAAGACAATTGAAAACACGTGTTTATACAAAACTTCTACATTAATATTCAGCAACTTTATTCATAATCACCTCCAAATGGAAACAACCCAAATTTTCATCAATTGATAAATATATAAACAAAGTATGGTATATCCATACAGTGGAACATAATTTGGACACAAAAATAGAAGACCCTTGCAAACATGCTAAGGGAAAAAAACCAGTTGCAAAAGATCAAATTATTGCATGATTTCATTTACATGAAATGTTCAACAGAGGAAAATCTATAGAGACAGAAAATAGATTAGTGATTGCTTAGGGCTAGAGGGAAAAGGTAGAGTTTGAAGGAAATTAGAGATTAGAAATAAATAACTAATCCGTATGGAGTTTCTTTTGGAATTATGAAAATGTTCTAAAATTATGCTAGTGGTTGTAGAATTCTGTGAACATATTGAAAACCAATGAGGTGTGCTATTTAAACTGGGGAAGTGTATGGTCCATGAAGTTGTTAAACAGCTACAATCATAACCCGAACCGAACGTTAGCCCCTTCTAAGAAAAGCACCCTTGGCAGATTATGAAATCTTTTGCTGCTGTTGTTGTTGTTTATAGTCATTAAGAAAAAGGCTACTGTTTTAGATGAATTTGGACTGCCTCTGCTCAATACACCCCCCCCCCACACACACTCACACCACGCTCACATAGTTACATGCACAAATATCTATTAAGGACTAAGTCCTCATTTTCAGTTTTTCTTGACTGTCAGATATTGTCGTAATTGCCACAGACACTAACACCTAAAATCCAAAGAGAATATTGAATTCTGCACTAAAGATATCAGGTGGTCAAGCTCAAGGTGCCCACTGTCCTCCAAGAACCTGTCAGGACTAGACATCTTGTCTCTTATCTCTATTTTCCTTAGCTAACACCTAGTGTCAACTAGCCCTTCCCAAATTCTAGTGATTCAATAACTCCTGTTATTTTCAGTCAGAACACCTGTGCAAATCCTCCCCTGCCAATTAAATTTCACCGTATCAACTCTCTAGCACACTGATTTTGATAGTTTTCTGACCATCTGCCTTCTCCTTTCTGCATGCCTTCTCTTACCTAGTTCAGGTTTGTAATGTTGACTAATTCATTCTTGATAACACCCTGATTCCCTAGCTTCCTGTCCTTTTGTTTTACCCTCTCAAAAGAAATAAAGAGCTTGAAGAACCCAATGATGTTGTATTTATTTATCTTTAGTCAAAATACCTGGGGATCTTGTTAAAATGCAAAATCTGATTCAGGAGATCTGGGCTTGGCCCGAGGTTCTGTATTTTTAACAAGTTCCCAAGTGAGGTCACAGAACACACTTTGAATTCCAAGGTTGTATGTGGACACTTCAGGGAAGACTCAAACAGGATGAGCTGGTACAACTATAAAGTCGATTTGATCCTCTGATGGATCAAATCACTGCCTGACTTCTGTTATCTCTTTATAGAAACTCACTTTCTAGCATTCTGTATAGGCTATTTAAAAGTTTTGCAATCTCTTTTCTGTCTTCTTCTTTCTCTTCCTGTCCTTTCCTCCTCTCCTTCCCCCGCCCCTTCTACTACCTTCCTGCCCTTCCTCCTGGCCAGTCATCTTTCTTCCCATACCTCCTAAGAGAGTGGTTCTCAACCCTTTTGCACAATAGAACTATCTGGGGGAAATTTTAAAAATTCAAATGTCTATAACATTCCAGAACAAATAAATAAATTTAAAACTTGCCTGGTGGTTATAAAATTGTAACCAAGTCTGAGATTCTCTGATCTATAATATAATCAGCTTCCAGCCACCAAATATTAAAATTATGTGCAACCACACTCATGCTTAAATTTCTTCCTATCATTAAGGTCAATTTTTCCATGTAGGCTTATATTAGTATTTTCTTCCACTTTCTCTGCAATCATACATTATTATTTCTTGCACATTGCCAGGTATCTTCCATTATGAGATAAACAAATTAAAAAAGCTTTTAATGCATGAACTACCTATTAATGATTATGAGCGAGAAATTTCTTAAAACATTGAAGATCACTTAGAGATTAGACAGTTTTGTTTCTAGTTGGTTATGATCTTATAATGATTTTATTAAAATTAAAAACAGAGCAACCTAATACTGAATTTAAAACCTTTTTTTATTCTGTGGTTTGGCATTGGGTAGATAAATTCTATGGACTGAGCAAGTTTGTTTTCAGTGATATTGGCTGGGTTTGTTTATAGGGACAGCATAGTTCTCATTGTGTAGTGCCCATTGTAGCCATTCTCTGTTTATAAGGACACTTACACTATTTTTTAGCATGTTTTTACATTCCTTATATCTTTATATTTGGTTTTACTGGAGATGACTAAATTAGACACTTAGATTCAACTAATCATCTTTATAAAAGTCCCTTATATAAGAGAACTCACGGACGTATAGGTTGGAAAATGTTCACAAAAGAGCATTATCTCTCTAAGTCTATCTCTCATCTATTTTTATAGAGGGAGAGAAAATTATATAAAACAATGTGTCATTTAAATGCCACCAAATATTTAGAGCTTTGTACTATTGGACAAACACGCAAGAATCTCTCTTTTTCTCGGTAAAGTTAGCTGTTTTAGGATGAGGTACATGTAAGTGCCCCAAGGGTGAGTGTGACTACATAAACAAAATCTGCAGGGCCAGGGGTTCCCCCTTAAAGCAGCTTTATCCTTCAGCAGCATCTGAGATCTTTCTTAATGTGGGGAGGCGGAGCATCAGAAAATAAATTGAGTATTCCCATCCTAGATTCTTGGAAGCTGGGCCAAACTGGCTAAGAAACTGGCTATTTTTTTTGCCCAAGTAGTTTAAGCAAATTCGGGGGAAAATAAAAACTTTCAGAGGAGACTGTTCAATGCTAGGAGTTCTCATGGTGGCAGCATATTTCCTACTCCTCACAGGATATTGCATCCATGGCCTTGCTATTAAAAAAAATTTAAATCGCTTCTGCTTCAGATCTGAGAAGAACTTCTAACGAATTTAAGTGAACAATGAGAGGAGTCAATGATAATACAACCCACACTAGTTTGAGGCACATGCCAGCTCTGAATAAATTCTTATTCAAGAATGAGTAACAATATCCTTACATGGAACCTACTCAAAGTTACTGTAACACAAATGGAGATAGACATAGCATTCAAGAGGTAGAATAAGAACATAATTTGAAAAAAAAGTTTTTGTATTGCAGAAAATGGGAGTTAATTTATTTCTGAGTAAGTTTGTGCCCTTAAGAAAATGAATAAAATATATTTTGATGAAATGATATAATAGAGGATATAACAAAACAGGCTGAGTACAAAAGGGAGCAGGCTCATAGAAAAGATAGGGAAAAAGACAAGGAAGGAAGAACATTAAAGAAAATAAAAAATAAATAACTGAATTAATAATTGCTTTAGAAACAGTGGCGAACTGAAAATAGAGATGTGGAGTGTAAGCTTATGAGATGTTCACAGGATTCTGAGAGAAAACATGGAGACAGTCTGAGAGAAGATAATTCATGAGTAGTGTCACTAGAATATCATGAGTTTGATTTTTGAATACTGAGCTTGTAATATCTATAGAATGCTTATAGTTGGTTGTTCAGTAGGCACAGGAATATGAAATGACCTTTATGTAGTATGAGTAGTCAAAACAATCTTGAGAAAAAAGAACAAAGCTGGAGGCATTACACTTCCTGATTTCAAACTATATTCCAAAGCTGTAGTAATCAAAACAGTATGGTGCTGACATAAAAATATGTATAAAGTAATATGGTATATATGTATAATTCAACCTTAAAAAAGAAGGAAATACTGCCTTTTGAGATAACATGGATGAACTTGCAACTGAAATAATCCAGGCAAAGGTAGACAGGGGCAGGGAGTGAGAGAAATGGAATGATGTAGGTCAATAGCTACAAACCTTTCATTAAAAAATGAATAAATTCTGAGGATCTAATGTACATCATGATGATTTCAGTTAATAATACTGTATTATATGCTTGAAATTTCTGAAAGAGTACATCTTAAGCATTCTCAACAAAAAAACAAAAAGGTAACTGTGAAGTGAGAGATGTGTTAAACCAACTTGAGGTGGGTAATCATTTCACACTGTCCATCAAATCATCACATAGTATACTTTACATATACAATTTTATTTGTCAATTATACATCAATGAGTCTGGGGGTAAAGGACCAAAAATGTATCCTTTTAAAATTTCAAAAGGGAAAAAATCCAATTTGTATCCAAGAGATGAATGAAGAGAAGAGGGCTGAGTGCACCATGGAGAGCCCATGATTATGGTGGCAGGCGTAGGAAGAGTTGAACAAATGTTATTGTAGAAGCCACAGGAATAAAACATTTCAAGAATTGCAACAGGTTTAGCAGTATCAAATCCTACATAGGTCAAAAAAAGATGAAAAAAATTTTAAAGAGGCCTTTGGATTGGCAAGAAGGAAACCACTGGTGTATTCTATATGCTTAAGATGTATCAGAAACAGAGTAGAAAACTGAATAGTAAGTGAGTTGCTGCTTTCTGTAGAATGAAGAAGTTGTTTTATTAATTTTTTTTTGGTGAGACATCTAAATATAAAATTTGAGGGGTATAAAAAGAAGGATTGAATTATCTCTTGAAAATGAACCCTAGTGTCTATTAAACATGGAGAAAAAAGTAAAATTCCATTTAACCTTTATTTGTAATACTTTTCTAGTGTTTCTGTGTATTTCATATGGATGCTTTTATTTTACTATCATACAAATCTTTTGTAGTAAGCATTTGGAGAGCAAAAACTGGCTCATTTGGTCATCGCTTTGCTAGTGAGAGGCACAGCTGAGGCTGAACGTTGGATTTCCGACTTTGGTCCCATTTCCACTGGGTGATACCTTCTCTTGCCAGCTTCCCAGCAAATAACAGGAGAAGCCAACATGCTGCTTTTACTGTAACACATACAGAAAATGTTAGAAAAATAACACTGTTGACTTATTGCACAAGAAAGAAAAGAAATGAAATAGAGGTAGTGTTTCTATTGGTAAAAGAGGCTGTATTTTTTCCTGCTGTGGATAGAAAGGATGTGCCGTCTTGCTCTCTCAGTCCCTTTCTAAATCTCTTTCTGTCTCCCCTTCCTCTCTGACTTTCTGCCTTCTTCCGGAAACCTTTGCTTTACAGACACATTCTAATCATAATATTCAATTTTCAATGTGTAAGTCAGGGAACTGAAAACATGATGTAGTTAAAATAAGTTGGTATAAAAGCAGCAGAAAAGAATACATTATTTCTCTAAGTTTTCAAATCAGACGATATGTTCACAAACTGGGTATAATGACGAAAAGTGGACACCAAATGCTTTCAATCATTTTGAGTGATTACAAAACTTTCATTATCAAAAGATAGTCATATCCCATTAAAAAAATGTAGATCTTAAAAAAACCAACCAATAAACCAATAAATAACAAGCAAAATCAGAACATTTAAATGTTTAATGTTTGAAGAGATAAATTATGACAATGTTTGAAGAGATAAATTATGAAATCTCAATGTTATAAACACTGTTTCACCAAATAATTTAGCCCACATTATTTATTTTTTTTCTTACAAGTAGACCATAATAAAGGAGCTTCGTGATGTGTTTTTTGTTTGCTCGGTTGGCTTACTCGCTTCTATTTGACAGGTTTGTCAATGATGTGGCTAAATGTGTCCTTCAGTAAATTATACATTACTATAGCTCTTGGGCTTTAAAGGGGCACTTGTGAGTAGCTGAACCTTGGAATGAAAAATCCTAGAATGTTGAATATCTACTCTAACACATTTGGTTTGCTATTTTTTAAATGACTGGGTATGAACTAATTTAGTAACATGTTATTTGTAATATGTTTTCTCCTGGTGAATAACTTTTAAAAAATATGAAAATATTAGTAAAATGAATATGTCTATTTATCAAATATTTGTAGCCATAATGTGTTATAGAACAATAATGCTAAAATTGTTGTTAGAGAACAAAAATGACCAGGACAAACGAAAATACCAATTAGATAACTTTATTTCTAAGACAAATGTATACCAATATCCAGCTTAATCAGCATTATAGAATATAATTTCTGATTTAAAAGTATTCTTTTATTATTCCTAAAGTAATAAATTTATGTGATTTTTGAACAGACTTAGAAACATAAAAAGATTAAATTCCCAACATCTCCCAGAGGAAGAAGCTGGAAATCACACCTATTTGATTTCATTGTAAATGTAAGATCTTTTTACAGTTCGAAGACAAAACAATTTTCCAAAATTAACCCAGCTCTGCAGTCACAGAGTTAAAGCTTAAACCTGGAACTCTCCAAGTTCAATTTTACTTTCTCTTTATTGTAGGCAGAAAGGAGTCTCTATTAAATAAATATCTAGAGACTGGTAGAATAATCCCTGGATATAGAATCTCATGGATTCTGTAGGAGACATTCCTACCTTAGGTAGGAGCTTGAAGTACATATGGTTCTAGTGGTGCTTTGGTATTCATACATAAAATACAGTAATGCATTAATGATACCAGATTATATATCAGAGCTCAACTTGACAGCAGAACCACTAGGATTTTCACCAAGGAACCGGCAAAAGCAGTAGTGGGTGCTGGCTAAGCAAGGCTAGAATCTGTAGGGCAGGCAGTCAGGCAGGGAAGATGACAAGAACGCGGGCTAGGATCCCACAGCACGAACTGAAGCTTGGGGTCTCCAGAAATTCTAAAGTCCCTGAACAAATATATATAAATTACCATTTGGACGACTTTTCAGATACTTTGTTTTGTCTGTTTATAACTTTTATTATGTTTCCCTTAATAAATTCTGAGTGGATCTTGTTGCAACTCATAGGTATTAGGATATGGTGCTGGCATATTATAGCTACTTTGGAAGTACAAAAAATAAATTAATGAAATTAGACATTTGGCATAAAGAAAATATATGCTAGCTTCCAGAAGAATATGACTCTGTGCATCTACTGCATTGGGTGTTATGATTGCTTTATAAGTCGATACTGGTTGGTCTTAAAGAAAGATCATGGAAACCTTGAGAAAGTGACAGCTTCCTTGACTTCCTGTTCCCTTATACAAATCATAGAGGACACACATTAATTCTGAAATGGTACAGTATGAGTTAAAATGTTAGAATGCTTTCAGAACTATAAACTAGTAAAAGGGACTAATGCTTAAAATTAGGGAAAGTGAGGCTATGCTTTTCAGGGGAAAAAGACCTATTTTGAGGTTGAAAAAAAGTCAGACTTAGGTACTTAAGATTTAACATTCCAGAAATACATATTTTTCTTTCATTTATTAGCACTTGGAAAATATGATAAAATAGTTTAAGTAGGAGATCTT
>NW_006433378.1:2655820-2657909 GCF_000325575.1 Pteropus alecto | reverse complement strand
ATACATTTGTATTGCCTGGTCAAATTTATAAAGGAAATGATATGCGTATTCTTGCTTTGAATCTAAGAAATATTTTGAAATTAAAGTTTAAAACCCACTTTAGGAAATATTTATGGTAAGGACTATATTTTAATATACAATACTAAGGTTCAAGAGAAATCTAGATCAATGCATTCATAAGCAGATTATGGAGGTGCCAGGTAGGATCTAAAAGATGATTCATGAGGTCTATTCATGTACAAACTGATGACTAATTTACTAACACAGATGACTCACATGGTATTTTAAATCCTACTGTTTTGTGTTTCAGTTAAGCAGCAAGATTAGTTTTTAGATATTCTTGAATGAGATGGCCTGAAACCTATCTAAACAATATATAAAGATGTTTTAAAATCGATATTTTCACATGTGCTTTGTATAGGAGGTTGATTACATTTGTCATTTCACACCTAAAGAGAGTAAATAACTGGTTGTAATAATAGCAAAGATATAATGTTTCCAAAGAAAGAAATCATTCATATATAAGTTACAGGAGCTTTGAAAATTCCCTCTATGAATTAAATTAAATCTGATAAACTTTTATTGCATGTCTATTATTTGCCAGGTGGCATGCTAAGCTCTGGAAATAAAAGATGATTGCCATTTAGGCATCTTTAAGGAGTTCTTCGTCAAATAAGGAAGACAGACGTGAAACTGAAAAAATTTCAATGTAGTGTGGTAAATCCTCTAATAAAGACACAAGATAAAGTGTTCAAGAGGTATAAATTAGGTAGGCAAGAAAGAAGATTTGAATAGTGAGGCAGGCAGGTTTATTACAGAAATGGCTGTTATTCCTTCAGAGTTACATCCTGATTGCTTGTGTGTTAGAAGAAATGAAATATCAGCTTTTTTTTTTCTTGCATTTCAGTGTGGTTCACGAATGCGACTTTATTTTCTTGATAGAAGAAAAATGTACATTTTGTCCTCAAGCAACTTGAAATGAGTGTTTAGAATCACTTTATCCTTATTCTAGGTTGTGTAGATCTGTATCTATTTAGTGATGGCATCAAGTATTAAACGATGACCTCTTTATGCAATAGGTTTCTTGAACTTATTGTTTCAGCTGAGCACTGAAATAACACTTATTATAATAGAAATAAGTGTAATATAACAAATAACATTTATCATGCACTCATGTCATGTAAGAATCTTGTCAGATCACTTTATATGTGTTACCTTATTTTACTCCCATAAGAAATTTACATAGTAGGTAAAAATATTCTCCCCTTTTTCCAAATGAGAAAACAGAAGTAGAATGGTTAGTTAATCTATGTAAGCTTCACATTTAAGAAGTGATATTGTTGGGACTGAAATTCAGGTTTACCTGATAACAAAGCCTATGTTCTTAGACGCTTTTTAGATTTAATGCAAATGAACTCCAAGTCAGAAGACAAATGGGCTAAAAGAAAATCTTTAAAGTCTCTAATTTGGCAAGACTCATGGAATAAATAAATAAGAATTTAAAAAAGCAAAGTAACTTAGATTTCTAAAGAAAACGTTTCTTCACCCCTTCCCCAAAAAAATCCCCTTGTGTTTATAATGTATATTTTCTTTATGTTTAGATTATAGAACTTAATATAATTTCTACTGATTTTCCTGTTGTCTTCGTGTCATATGAGAGCACAAGAAATGTGACATGTAGAATGGAAATTACTTTTCAAGTTTCCTTAAATGTTGGAGAGAGAACCAAAACTAAGACCTCATGTTCTTGCCTTTCGTCCACCTATATTTCCATTATTCTACTTTTAGAAAATAAATCTAAACAATATTTGCCATCTGTTTAACCCATTATGGTAACACACTGGTTTATAGAAAGAATATTTAGTTTTTATTCTAAAACATTTGGATAAGAATGATAAGGTCAATAATTGTCTATAATAGTATTAATATTTGTATAGAATTTTACATCATCATCAAAGTTTTCATTGAAATATATAGACAATTTTTATGCCTTTAGCTTTATTTTATTTTGCATTTTGTACCTTTTTGTTTTGCACATATTAAAAATGTTCAAAGCCTTCCCTGGTTTAGTCTCCTGCATTCAGACAGT
>NW_006433378.1:2647459-2655786 GCF_000325575.1 Pteropus alecto | reverse complement strand
ACTGGGACCTTGAGGATTGAGAAATTTTGCCAAGGTCATACAACATACAAATACCATGGAAATTTGACATCAATCTGAATTTCCTAGAGTTTCAAAAAGCCATTTCCTCACAGAAAATTACCTTAAAATGTAGAAACCACTCTGGCTTTATGTAATATGATTTTTACAAAGAGAACACATTTCTTTTTCAAAACTACACAAAGAAATTGTTCTATAACAATCAGTTTTAACTAGTACTAAATTTGAAAATAATCGTTAGTTCCATTTCTAGGCGAAATATCACACTTCTTTTTTTGTGTGTGTGAAAGTTGGCATTTAGCACAGCTTACATGCAATTGTATGACATTATTATTAGGTAACTCAACATCAGCTGTATGTAAAGCAGGTTTTTATAAGATCTGTCCAGGTCAGATTCGGTCTGTAGGGTTTGTTTCTTCTCTTTATAAGACACAACACTGCTGCTATATAAATTGTTTAATATAGCCCTCTGAATTTGCTATAAAAGTAATTGTGTACTTGGCAATCAAATATGATTTTTGAAAACAAATACAAAGTGGGTCCAAG
Organism: Pteropus alecto; assembly: GCF_000325575.1. Lineage (NCBI taxonomy): Eukaryota > Metazoa > Chordata > Mammalia > Chiroptera > Pteropodidae > Pteropus > Pteropus alecto. Next base: position 2,655,222 of record NW_006433378.1, on the reverse strand, counting down.
AGGGATAAAACTTCAGTGGACTGTACCCAGGATATTTTGAATGACGGAGACTGGGACATGTAATGGACATCTGTTGTTTTTGTCTGACAAGCGTTCACTCTTTATTCTCCTAACAACGTGATTTTCTTTAGGGAACCATCCATTCTGTATTTTAAATAACTCAGTTTTGCCTCAAAACCAAGCCAGGCTTTCCAAACCTGTTTAATGTGTATCATCCTTGGGGATTTGGGGGAAACTGTTAGGAAATGGAAGTGCTCATTCTGCTGGGGTGGCTAATCTAGAGGGGTGAAGGTCTGGCCATCATTCTAACACATGGGGAGGCAATAACTGAGAAAGAGCCAGTGCAGAGGCAAGCTGACCAAGAGATAGAAAGACATACTTTTCTGACATCATTTGGGTACATTGGTTCATCTGTGACTGAAGTCAGTTTATGTCTTGCCTAATAAATTCCTTTGTGCTTAAGCCAGTTTCAGTTGGGTTTCTCTACTTGTCGATGCATGAGTTCTGAGTATTTCATGTAATATTTTATGGGGTAATTGTGGTGATTTGTAGACAGTTCAGCAATTTAGAGCAAGTAGCTCTGGGTTCTGGGTAACAATGGAAACATCAAGATTCATCATCCTGGAAAATATCCTGCCTTGATTATTAAGGAGTTCTTTGTACTCGAGTTGGCTTAGAGACAATGTCAGATATCCAGATACAAAAGGCAGCTGCCTATTTCACTGGCAAGGGGAAAGGCTATCTGGGCCCCTAAACTATACTACGTTTCATTATTCTTTGACATTTTGGACATTCATAGAGAAAATGTTCAATGTGCAGAGATTAATTTAATCCTCTACTCCTGTATACATAACTAGTATGATATATTAGCTTATGATTTGTAATACTCTTTCATATATTTTATCTGCACAAACCATCACAATAATCTGGTGAGGTAAATCTTACCTATTTTCATGGGTTAGGTACCTAAGAAGCCAAGTGACTTCTTCATAATTATGTGCTAATAAAATCTGCTTTTTGACTATTTATTAAGAGTCCCTCCCACCCCACATGATAAGAGACCTGACACAGACATGGCTGCTGGGATTGTAGGAGAGAAGTTTTAGGCAATCAATTCTTGGATTCATAGGACATTGTACCTTGAAATGAAGAAAACTCACAGAAAGCAAGGCTGAATATTGCAAAGACAGCATTATTAATTTCTTATACTTACCCAGGGCCAGCCATGACCCAAATAAATTTCTGAGGGTAAGAGTTTAAGATACATGGGGTTATAACTCATATGCCTACATAAATTCTTGTTTAGATGTCCATCAAACTATCCTTCAGCTTTCAAGGTAATTATTTCTTATAGTCATGTGAGATTTTTTTTGTTTACCTTTCTAGACTCTAGAATTAAGAAAGTTTGTTCTTTAAGAAGCCTTGTAATATATGTAGAAATAGGAAAAATCAAATAATTTTTTTTTTTTTTTTGGTTTGTTGAGGTCTTATTAATTTTCTCTGAAATAATTTTTTGCTGTATATTCAGTTCCCAAACCAGGATCTGCTTGTCACAGGGAAGGAACATAACCTTTTATGTAGGATAATTATAATAATTAGTGTCAGTCAACAGAGACAGCTCTCTTGGGAAAGAAGCTATTAGAGGTTCTGTTGCCTGAAAATTTGGACTAATACATTAGGTTTATTTAAAATGAAATATACCTGTGTTAGGTATATGCAGATATATTACATTAGTTGTTAATATGGTAGCTACTGTTGATCCATCTGCTGCATATGCCCCCAAATGTGGTTTTTCTCAATTAAGCAAAGTTGGAAGACAAGGGGAGTGAAGTTAATGAATGAAAGTTTGTGCTCCCTATTTCCTCTCATGTAGCATTTAAGTTCTTTGCACAATATTTGGTCATTGTGCATAGTATAACTTCTGAGAGACATGAAAATAATTTATGTGTCATAAATCTGGATGAAATTTTACTATCCTTCATTCTTTCTAATAAAATAAAGTTAAAAATATACTTGAATATAAGAAGGCATTTTGAAAAGCAGGAAACAAGCTTTCTGTTTACATAGAAAGAAATTTATGATGAGGCTGAGAATTTGGATTGGGACAGTGGGAAAGGTGTGGTATCATTTTGTATCCATTCAGTCTGACATTAATGTTCATTCTAAATCTATTGTGATGGCTCCCTAGTCTGTAATGTGTTTTAGTGAGAGTTACATTTTTTTTTTTTTTTTTAGATAAAAGACCCAGAATAAAATTAGGAGTTTAGAGGTAGCAAACCAGAATTTGAGACCCATTTATGTCAATTGTTATCTGCATAAACTAGGCCAAGATAACTTATTCTTTGAGGATTAACCTTCTTATCTGTAAACTGAAAGGGTACAAATGGATAATCTTTAAAATGCCTTCCAAAATGAATATCTACATATCTATGAGTAAAAGAAGGAAAAGTCATTGCAAATTATATTTTATAAAGTATCCATAGTAATAAAGTATAAAGACAGAGGAATGAGTGATTTTTTCCTTTCATTTTTACTAAAGAAGCATTTGGGAGGTTTTAACTCCCAAATCGTGTTTTTAGTAGATGAGCTAGATGTATGTTATCTACTTTAAAAAGCAGCAATGATGTTTTGTACTGATAGGCAAATAGGTAAGCCAGGTTTAAAGATTAATAATAACAACATAACTTTGAGTGCTTAATATATGCCAGACCTATGCTGGTCACTTTCCTGCATTATCATATTTACTCTCACAACAAATCTATGGAGTGCAATGTCTATTAATATCCTTATTTATTTGGACAAAAATATTAAAGGAAAAGTACTCATGACACTCTCTTTCCCCTTGTCTTATAAGAAGAAAAGATCTTTTTGTTAGTTTTGTTTTATTTAGGCACTACCTACCTTAAAATGGAAACAAAACCAAGAATAAGAAAAGTAGCAGACCGAGTTATATTAGAAAGGACATTTCTTCTGGAGAAGATGGCTTAGTTTATACTCAGATACAGCCCTCTACTCCAAACCCACAGCAATGGTAGAAGAAAATATGAAAATTAAAAGATAACCAAAATATTGAGATAAACATCTCCATGGACTAAAAACAAAACAGAATCACAAGGAGCTGAATAGGCAGAAGTCACAGTTTTGCTGAAATCTGAGGCCAGAAGAGGGCAGTTGAGAAACCAGCCCTTTCAGGGTAAAAGAACATAAAGAAGAGCATTTTGTGAGACTATAACCCAGAGCCAATTTCATGATAAAAGTGGAAATGATAACTCAAAAAATTGTTAACTTGTTGTCTGTGGCTACAGCTTCATAGGCACTTGTGAGCCTGCCTATTGCCCTGCTTCTAAACACTAATTGTGGCCCTTCTCCTTTCACGCTCAAATCTAAGATATTTCATATGATATTGTGAAAAAACAAATCTAGGATGAGACTTTAACATTACAAAACTAACTTACAGGACCAAGTCAGCAGAGAGAATGAGAAAGAGGTAAAACTGGGCTAAACCAAAAAAATAAAAAATCGTCAAATTAAAAATGAGTCTATAACTACAAATTCCAAAATGTGTAAATATATTCAGTGATAAGAATTATGAACAAAATAAACAACAAGTAATTGAAGTCATCGCAGATGAAAATAATTTTATAGAAAAGTTTGCAAAAAATTTAAGTATATATAGAATACTCATAAAGGTAAACATTAATTTTCTTCAGAAAAATACAAATAAAAAACAGGCAAAGAAATATGTATCTTTAGAATAAAATTAATATTTGGAACCTGAAGAAATGCATAAATAAAAAATAAACTTTAGACTAAACATCATTAAAGAATTTATAAACTGGAAGACAGTCCTAATACATTTACTCAAAATAGAAGAGAAATCATAAACAGAAAAATACAAAAAGAATGTAGAAGAGACATGGAAAACAAATGTGGAGGATCCAAACAAGTCTGATTGGACCTAGATGTAGAAATAGAAATAAGATTAGTAAAGTAATAATTGAGGAGGTAATAAGAGAGTTTTCCACAGTTAAAAAAACAGTAATCTTTATATAAAAGTACACTTTGAGTACCATGCCAAGTAAATAAAAATAAACCCCAAACTTGAAACATCATGTTAAAGTGTAAATTGTAAGAGAAAATAGAATTGCTTAAAATATTTCCCAGACAGGAATATTTCTTAGAAAGAATTAGTATTTAGACTTATATAGGCATTTCTTCAATAACTGTACATTGCAGAACAAAATAAATTAGTATTTTCAAAGTACTAAAGGAAAATAATTGCCAACTTAAAATTCCCAGCTAAATAATCTTTTTAGAGTAGGGGCAAAACAAAACAAAATAAAAAGGCTATGATAGTTGTAATCTTACAAGGACTAAGGTTTAATATCACAATCAAAAAACAGGTATTAAAGAATTGTATTAATCCTTTAATAATATTTTTGTTAAAATTTAAAAGGTTAAACTAAAATTATAAAATTTAAGAAACTAAATGGTATATTATAAATAACGATAAATTTAAATGTAAACAAAAAGCACTAATCTTTTAAAAGTATTATCAATTTTTAAAAATGGACCTTTGTGCAGTTTCAAGAGATACCTCTGAAACTAAATCACACCCAAAGATTGAAATAAAGCATAACTTGTTTTACTGCACTTCTCTGTACTGTCCTTCAGAGATGTTTCATTTTTTACAAATTAAAGGCAAGACTCTTCACCAACAAAGAGATTATTACTCACTTTATTGTGATAACTAGCTTTATTGCAGTGGTCTGGAACTTAATCTGCAATATCTCCAAGGTATGCCTGTATAGAGAAACAAAAAGATAAATGATATATATCCTACCGACTGGAAGCTCATGGAACAATCTTATTATCAGTCAAAATAGAATCTAATTTAATCAAAATGGATTCTATATAATAATTAAAAAACAACATATGGCCATCTTTAACTTGTATGCACCTAATAACATAGCCTTAAAATATATGAAGTCCAAATTGTCAAAGGCATGAGAAAAAATAGCCTAGTCTTACCAAATGTTAACACATATCACAGGCATATGATAATCTTAAAAGTGTAGGAAAAGAGAAACAAAATATTTGAACAGACCAGAGAGACTAAACAGATCACACGTATATGGAGGTTTGTTATATTGAAAAGGTAGCATAGTACATGCATAAGGGAAAGAATGGAATGTTTAATAATAGATATTGGGGCAGTGGTTTCAAAGCATGAAAAGATTTTTTAAAAAATAACAAAATATGTCAATACATAAGAGAAATGATAATAAATTTTACCTCATTGAATTATTCTGGATAAATAGATACTATAAACAAATTAAAGAAAAACAAGAACAACCAAAATGCCACAGATGGGAGAAGATATTTGTAGTACACTGAGAGAAAAATAGTATTCCAAACATATAAACAACTTCTAAAAATAAAAAAAAATGACAAACAGTTCAAGAAAAAATGAACATATATATTAACAGACATTTCATAAAAGAGGAAAGGTGAATAAGAAAGATTTCTAATTTTCAAATTTATAAGGATCAGAGAAATCTGAAGTAAAACAAAAATAAAATATCATTTCAATTAGGTTCTGACAGAATCGAAAACATGACAACATCAATTTCTATTGAGGGTGTGGAGAACTGAGAACTCTCAAATATTTCTATTTGCTATGTATATAGGTACACCCCTTTTGTAAAGCAGAGTTTAAGAGGGTTGAAAATCTGTATCCTAAATTCCCACAAATTTCTAGAGAAATTCTTGAACATTTGTAAGGTTATATAACAACTGTAACAGCTGTCGCATCAACAATGATAGTAGCACCTGCAGTTAGAAGTGGGATTAGTTAGTGGTTTTCAAAACTTAATTCACATGTAACTCTTATTAAAGTGTATATTCTGGTACATTAGGTGTGTAGGGTGGGACTTGAAATGTACATTCCTAACAAGCTCCCAGTTTATGTCAATGCTACTTCTTCATGGATTATACTTTTATGATAGGTCACATTTGAGGGCTTAACGTTGTGAAGCACTGTTCTATAACTCTTTACATCAATGACAATGCTTATTGTAGAGAGTTATATAATAGAGAAAAGATGAAAATAACTTATGTGTTTATGAACAAAGGAATGAGAATAATTTAGGGTATATGAATACAGTGAAATATGATCCAGTATTCAAGATGAATAAATTGTTGAGGGAAATGAGAAAATACCAGAATGGAAGGAATATCATACCATTTATGGTTTGGAAATATGCAAAACAAGTTTATGTATTATTTATTAATATACACATAGACCTTAATAACTTATATACAATTTTTTTATGGGGATAATAATCCCTATATTCCATGTAGTGGTTATTGCTGAGGAAAGCAGGAAAGCCTAAAGGGAGAAGACAGGAACGGGGAGACTCAGACAGTGGGCTTTGACTATACCTGCAGTAACTTGTTATTTTTTTTTAAATATGAAGCAAGTATTGTAAATTATTAGGGAGTCTATGGGTGTTCATTAAATTAATCTTTAAACTTCTCTATACCTTTATTTCTAAGCAAGGCAAGAAAGGAGGATCAGGGATAAGAAGGCAGGGTTTTCTGAGGAAAGAAGGCCAGTCAGGGCTGGAGATTTCCAACAGAGAAGGGGAAAGTTTTGTGGAAGTGGTTTCTGGGATGAGCAGAAATTTGAGGAAACACATGAGATACAATTTTAAAGGTTTCCTTCTGTGTTAAACAATGCCACACCTTAGTTTAGTAAACATTTAGAGCTGAGACACCCACAGATTAAAAATGTGATATAATTGTCTATCGAGTTTATCATACTTAAAATATCTAAAAATTCAGACTATAAAACCATTTTATATAAAATGAACAAAAAAATTTTCTGTGGCACGACCCAAAAATTTTTATAATTTTCAAGTATAGCAGTTCTAGTAAATTTAAGCCAAAACATTTTAAAAAGTACTACTTTTATATACATAATGGAAAAGTTGAGAGTAATTGTCTATAGAGGTTACATAAGCTAAAGATCTATAAATATTACTTAATAATATTAAATATCATTAATATATTTAAATATTAGTTAATATAAATATAAATAAATTATTTAGTATATTCATATTTAGTTCATAGTTGAAACAAAAGATAATCATGACTTCTCACAACCTTCTCGTAGGGCTGCAATCAGATTGGACCCAGTATGGCAATTCTTACTGTCTAATGGATGTTCAGGGATTCTAGGCAAGCTGTTTAATATTAATATGTATATAAATATATTTGAGAAGTTTCTTCTTTTGTATATTGCTCTTGCCATATTGATCTTAGCTCTTTAAACTATAATTTTTGTCTAGAACAGATGTGTGTGTGCATACCTTAAGTTTTACAAGCCCTTTATATAAAGTGCCTTCCTCTCATTTAGTTGATCCCTAAAAACTATAACAAGGTAGTATATTACTTGATAGTTGCACCAGAATTTCACTGTGACCAACTATCACTCAATATTGGTTAAAGAATGATGAGCTTATTGTAGATCTAGAGCAAATCTGAACATGGACATATCTGAGATATGAGTAAATTAAGGTTCTTCAGAGAAATAGAACTGATAGGATATATATGAGTGTGTATAGATATGTGTGTGTGTGTGTGTGTGCGTGTGTAGAAAGAGATTTATTTTTATAAATATGGAGATTTGCTATTTTATATATTATATATTATATATATTACACATATACATAATACATAATGTATATAGATATATACAT